>NW_027506903.1:89535-114535 GCF_052324685.1 Brachyhypopomus gauderio
CATGGCACTCAAGGTCACCTTACAAAATTGAAACAAAATTAAAACATACAATAAATATAAAATTCTAACACAACAACAGAGATAAAATTACATTTGTTAAAGTGAAAAAGCCAGTTTGAACAGATGAGTTTTAAGAGCAGTTTTGAATTCTGAAATAGAGTGCAATGTTCGTATGTGTGTGGGGAGTGTGTTCCAAAGCTTTGGAGCAACATGGGAAAAAGCCCTTGCGCCCATTGTGCGGAGATTAGCAGTTGGTTCTACCAGGAATCCTGCAGAAGAGGAGCGCAGAGTGCGGGAGGGAGTGTAAAACTGAAGGAGATCTGTAAAATAGTCAGGTGCCAGGTTGTGAAGTGCCTTAAATGTCAGTAACACAATTTTAAAACTGATCCGTTGTGATACTGGGAGCCAGTGTAACTGGATAAGCAGGGGTGTGACGTGCTCGGTGGACTTGGTGCGTGTAATTATCCGTGCTGCTGAATTCTGTATAAGCTGAAGTCTTTGGATGAGTTTATTTGGAAGGCCTGGCAGTATTGCATTGCAGTAGTCGATCCGTGATGTAACTAATGTATTGACTAGTATTTCTGTAGAGTGTTGTGATAGGATGGGCCTTAATCTGGAGATGTTTCTCAAGTGGAAAAAAGCAATCCGGGAGGTATTGTTTATGTGAGTGGAAAAAGAGAGCGTGCTGTCCAAAATCACACCAAGATTTGTAACATGAGTGGAAACAGGTACAACATCCTCAGCAATGGAAAGTGAACTAATGGTATTTTTTGCGAGTGAAGCTTTGGATCCAATAAGAAGTATCTCGGTTTTCTTACTATTAAGTTTCAAGTAATTTTTTGTCATCCATGTGTGCACATCACGGAGACAGGCAAGCAGATTATTTGGGAGAGTAGTGGAATTAGGATTAGTGGATACATAAAGCTGTGTATCATCAGCGTAACAATGAAAATGAATGCCATAATGACGGAAAATATTGCCAAGTGGTAGAAGGTATATGTTAAACAGGAGCGGTCCCAATACTGAACCCTGTGGGACTCCACTACAGACTGTTGAGCAGTCTGACCTGTGGTTCTGGATCTGAACAAACTGTGTCCTGTTGGTAAGGTAGGAAGCAACCCATTTATAAACTGTACCTCTGACCCCAATGCTAGCCAGGCGATCCATGAGAAACCGATGAGATATGGTATCAAAGGCAGCAGTGAGGTCAAGGAGAATAAGCATAGAAAGTAAGCCAGAATCAGCTGCTCTCAGGAGGTCGTTGGTTACCTTGACTAATGCAGTTTCTGTACTGTGCTTACAACGGAACCCAGATTGGAACCTTTCAAAAAGATCATTTTTATGAAGGTAAAACTGGAGTTGAGCTGCAACTACCTTTTCAATGATTTTGGAGATGAATGGCAGATTTGAGATTGGTCGGTAGTTATTTAAGTCCGAGGGGTCTAAACCAGGTTTTTTGAGAGTAGGTCGGATTACTGCAACTTTCAGTGAAGGCGGAACTATACCAGTGATCAAGGAAGCGTGAATAATTCTAATTATGATGGAGATGATTGAAGGCAAACAAGCCTTTAGTAATGATGTGGGAATCGGGTCCAGACAACATGTCGATGTATTTGATTTGGAAATGAGTTCCAGTATATGACTTTCAGTAGGAAGACTAAAGTCACATAAAACAGATGGTGAGAACAGTTCTGTAATACTTGCTGACAGTAAGTTAGACTGTGCAGTCATTTCCGATGATATTTGTTCATGGATAGTAGAAATTTTGGAGCTGAAAAACTCCAAAAAAGCTGAACATTGTTCTTTGGTGTTACAGTTCATGTCTGGAGTATGTGGCTGGAGTAGTCGTTTCATTGTTGAAAAAAGGGACCTAGTATTCCCTTCACCTGAATTGATAATGCATGCATAATGAGAGGATTTTGCTGCTGAAATGGCATTTTTGTAGTGCTGGATATGATCAGAATACATTTGTATATATATATAATTAAATTCTTAAAGAATATAAGGTGAGGTACAGCATGTAAGTCTCAGAGCAAATCTGTGAGCGTTTGCTTTTGCCTGTGCCTAAGAAATGCTTCCAGAAGACAAGATCTTTGTCAGTGAGCTGTCACCATGGAATCAACAAGGGAGCATTTCCTTCCCATCAGCCCCTGGTGGAGGCAACACTTCTGCACCTCATGTGTCAGTCCAAACACACACACACACACACACACACACACACACACACACACACACACACACACACACACACACACACACACACACACACACACAATCACATGCTATCATAGAGCAACACAAACAAAAACAAAAAGAAGAAAAAGAGAAACTCCAAGCCACGCCCACACACCCTCACCCACGTCAAAACACACATACATGTGAACATTCACAAATTCTCTCTGCCTCTGTAATAAAACCACATGTGTAAACACATTAGCTCGTATCTGAAAGCAAAGCTTCACACGTCAAGCCGCCACGTTTCCCTGGTGAGCTCCTGCAGGTCCAGCAGCTCACATGCCTTTCACACGTCTGCACCTCACGTGCTCCTGTTCCACAAAGTACCATGGAGTGTCAACTCTTCCCTGCTTCAGGAACACCACAGCACACACACACACACGCACACACACGCACGCGCACACACACACACACACACACACACAGCACACGCACGCACGCACGCACGCACGCACACACGCACACACACACACACACACAGCACACGCATGCACGCACACACACACACATACACACACATACACACACACACATACACAAACACACACACACAGTCTGCTCCACTCCACAGTGAGTGTTTGAGCTAAGACTTGGTCATCCCACTTCTTTTCAGTGTAATCTGTGTATCTCTCTATCTGTTTTACTCTCTCTCTTATTCTCTCCCTCTGTTACTCTGTCTCCCTGTTTCTGCTCTCTCTCTCTTATGCTCTAGTTTCTCTCTCTGTCTCTCTCTCCCTTCTCTCTCTTTGTTTTTCTCTCTCTATCTCCTGGTCTAGATGCTGTTGAATTTTGTGAATTCAGATTAAAGAAAAGTGATATGATTTCATGTCAACAGCTTCTCCCTGAAGCTATTGATAAATCCCAAACAGTCAAATGCAGACAAAGGGCCCTTTCTCTCTCTCTCTCTCTCTCTCTCTCTCTCTCTCTCTCTCTCTCTCTCTCTCTCTCTTTCTCTCTCTCTCTCTCTCTCTTCTGTCTCTCATTTTCTCCCTCACCCTTGCTAGCAGTGCCCACTGCTATTTCTGAAAGTGGAGCATTAATCTTGCAAGTGGAGACGGGTCAAAGGTCAAGTAATCAATACTGATCAAATGGCTGATTAAAGGACTGCAACAGCCTCTCAGCCAGTGGACACAGGGGTGCATAGTTTCCAGTGTTATATAACAGAGGACCTGTCCTGGCTATTCCAATCAGACGTGGTACAGATAATCAATATGTTCGATATCGACTTGGACCGACATGGATTCGACCCATCAGCAATTTACACACATATCCACACACAGCCAGATTCAGGGATCAGAACTGAAACACAGCTTTACCACCATGAAACTCCCACGTGGGTGACAACTCTCTTGCCTCTCACTTTTTATTTTCTCTCTCTCTCTCTCTCTCTCTCTCTCTCTCTCTCTCTCTCTCTCTCACACACACACACACACACACACACACACACATTCAGTTATTTATTTAGATGTACTTTTACTGTGTTTATCCAGCTTCAAATCAATACTGTTCAATATGATATCAAACATATATTCACACACACGACAATGTATCATATAACTGTGTCTGTGTTTGTGTGTGTGTGTGTGTGTGTGTGTGTGTGTGTGTGTGTGTGTGTGTGTGTGTGTGTGTGTGTGTGTGTGTGTGAAGAGAAGAGAAGACACCACTGACAGGCCTTTCTTAAATCTCTCATTCCTTTGCAAGCATAGAGCTGCTTGTTGAAACCTCTGCTTTGATGTGACTACGCCGAACAGCCTTTATTCTCGCGTTTCCCAGCGGTGCAGTGGCGGCCACCATGTGCCCATTTGAAATGATCTGCCTTTATATCCCATCATGCATTTCCACCATGTTTTGCAGCTGAATGGAACGCTGTAAAAGATCAACACAGGAAGACACAACGTCTGCTGACGCGGTTTGAAGCTAGAAGCAGTTATAAATATGAAATTATGAAATGCGATGAATAGGCAGGCTAACTATCCAATCAGAAGTCTTCGCGGGAGGGGGCAGAAATGTCCAATGGGAAAAGAAGGAGAGACGGAGTTGCGTTGCACATCCATTGCTCAGGCAAGGACGCCCGTCCATAGAGCCTGTGCACCACAGGCTGGTCCGTAGCAAAGGGTCTGAGCCCATGGCGACCATCCCCGTGGCGACCGAGCACTCGGTCGAGTCTGAAGTGTTGAAGAAACGCGCACTGCCACACACGGTGTTAACTGCCTGTTTGGTTGCCATGGTTTCCCCTAGCCAACGGGGCCTTTGTTCCTCCACACACGAATTTCTGTTCGCACCTTGGGCTGCGATGCTAAGCATATGTTGGCGCTTCCATGGCGCCGCGTTACCACGACACCGTTAAAATGACTCTTTTCATCCAGGAACACGGCGCAGCGAAAAGAGCTGAACGACAAACGTGCACACGCGTGTTGCCCAAGAGTCTGGAGGAACGCCAGCTAAGCCAACATGTCTGCAGATACACCTCACCTCAGGAGACCTCTACAGCCTCCTGTCTTCTGACTGCGAAATGTAAATCTGGAGACTGTGGACGAGCGATTTCCAGCAGAAGTTCCACGTCAGATTCTTCCAGAATGAATGGGAATCACATAAATAAATAATAGCCGGTTAATACGGCTGTCCTGTGCATAGCCGAGTGCGCTGGACCCAGTGCTAAAAAGATTTCCTTTTAATTAAGACATTTCTCAGTGCTAAGAGCTACACTCATTTATTGTAATCTTTTATCAGCCGCATATGCTGGACTATAAAACAGCTGTAATAAGAGATGCTATAAAATTCATCGCGGTTGATCACCAAATGGGACGAGAATGTCACGGTTAAGCAGTGTGGAGGTCTGGGCCTGATCCACAGCTCTGCGGATGAGCAGAATGAGAAACGTAGGCACCAGATGATGGATGGATGAAGATGGCCAAGACAAAGGAGGAGAGACGCGAGTCTTTGTTTCACGCCGACGTTCTCTCCTTCACGCCGGTCTGCGCTCGGGGCATCCCGTGATTGGCTCAGAGGGGCAGCCGTCCCGTAGGACGCGGGGGGCGCGAGGGCTGGCGGAGTGGCCTCGGGATCGGGATGAGGATGAGGAAGAGGAGGAGGATGGGGCGGAGGACGAGGGGGAAGGTGAGAGCGTGGAATGAAAAACGAACGCACACTTGGATTCACGGAGGCGTCGACAGAGTCCAGGTCACCTTTTCACAACACGCAACGCTCCTTTGTCGGAACATCCAGATGAGTTATCTCTGCCTCCACCGCAAATTAGACGCGAATTCTCCATGTGCTAATCTCCATTCACCGCCAGACTGACCGCGCGCTCATTTGTGTACACATTGTCATGTATAATGCTCTGTTGATTGCCTCAGCAGTAGCGAGAAAGACAGGACAGAGATAAATAACCATTCATGGCCTCACACAGATGCTGAGTCAGTCAGAGCCATATAAATGACACAGGCTTTATCCCCCAGTGTAGCAACCTACTTTTGCAGCATTATACATGTGTGTTACAATCAGCCTCTGCACAATAGCAACGGGGCGGTGAAGTCCTGAGAGATGGGAGCTGTCCAGTGCTGAAATATGACTGAGCGTAGCTGGTTACTTACAATCTGATTGAAAATAAGAACAATGAAGTGCTGAGAAGCTGAAGCATTCTAAAATGAAGCGCGCGTTTCTTTTATATCAACTTTATAAAGGTGTATAATATAAAATCAAGACGTGTGCCAGTAGCTGTTCGTTAACCGCACGTGTGCCGCTCCTGCTCCTCAAACCTGACCGTCACGTGTGGAGAAAGAGCCACGACTTCACAACAGCAGGACAGCCTCACCCTCCTACGAGCTAGGGCATCGCGGAGCAAAACTCAGACGTGTTCTCCAGGATGTGTTGTCTCACAAGGTTAAGCTTATTATTTGGATGAATTAGATATTCACATGGCAACGTGGTGTGTTACTCCCAGTGCAGGGAGCAGTGTACTGCAAGCACAACATTAGTAGCAGAAGTAAACAGCACTGCGGAATGTAAAATCTACCTGAGGGATGACTTTATTCCCATACTAATCTGTCCAGTGCTCTGAATCTTGCCATGGAGTCTCGCAAGCCTGCACACATACACACACACACACACACACACACACACACACACACACACATGCGCATGCTCGCAAACGCACACACAGACCATTGTGTAAAAACGCCTGGGTCAGTCTAATCTAAAAAATTTCCGTATCAATTCTCTGGCGTGTTCTTCTCGCGCAACCATCAACTCACAACAAATGAACTTTCAGAACGATTTAAGAAAGATCTGACAAATGTTGAGAAAAGTAATATGCGCTGGAGGGGCCTTGCTCTGAGACGTCTTAAAGCTGTGAAATCTACCCCGAATCCTGCGAGACCCCATGGTGTTTCTCAATTACTGTCACATTACAGCAAATTCCTTAAAGTCCAAAACCCAAAAGAAAATCTATTTTCATTAGATTACAGACAAATGATGGAGATTGTACTGTATTATCACAAATAATCCATCTGAGTTCCACCTGCATTCAAAGATCTTGACTTCTCATAGAAAGTTCTGCTGCTGAGTATATTAAAACTGCAATTACCAATCAAACCACATTCACACCTCAAGGGACAAACCAATAATAACAGCATCTGAGATCGACACGTGAAATTATAATCAGGCCAATGGAGCTAATGTAGTACACACTAACGTGGTCACGAGTACTCACTGTGGTGGTCACGAGTACTCACTAACGTGGTCACGAGGACACACCAACGTGGTCACGAGTACTCACTAACGTCGTCACGAGTACACATTAACGTGGTCACGAGTACTCACTAACGTGGTCACGAGTACTCACTAACGTGGTCACGAGTACGCACTAACGTGGTCACGAGTACACACTAACGTGGTCACAAGTACTCAATAACGTGGTCACGAGTATACACTAACGTGGTCACAAGTAGGCACGAAAGCTCTCAAATCACCCAACATGTAACTAATCTTAACACGTCTGTGGAATACGCATGTACGGAAAATATTCTTCTGTAACCATCAATAATTATGCAATTCATTTTGAGTTGAGGTGTATTTTCAGCTAACACGCAAATGTGAATAAATCACAATAAGGAAGCACTGTTATATGTTCTTTAGCTTGTTTACTTTATAAACCCCACACATGCAATAACTAAACACAGTGCAATCGCTTTCCAATCTAATATCTAAAAATTGCACGATCATCGCAATTTCTACTAACGTTCATACATTTTAATAATATTTAGTGTTAAACAAAGCAAAATTCCTGCTGGCAGACTGCAAAAACGACCTGAGTGGGCTTGTGTTTGGCAGGGGCTGTATCAGCGTGATAAGGTTTTGACTTCACACGTCTATTGTCCTGTGTCCTGCTGCATACCAGAGTCCATACCAGTGTCTTAGTAGGATCAACATCTTTAATGTCACTCATAAGGTCAGTCTGGAGATTATCTCTTTCCCTCTGTCTCTCTCCCTCTCTTGCGTTTCTCCTTCACTCGTCCATCGGGGGGACTGGGAAAGAGGGATCCTGATCTGATATGGTGCCATCGCGAGGCCTGGTTGAGAGCCAGACACCCTCTGGTGAACCACTCCACATCTAGACTCAATTAAATATGCATGTGTGCCACCAAAGAACCTTGAGGTGTCTGGCTGTCTGTGGCCCTGGTGATGCCGGGCTTGTGTGTTTGTGCTTGTGTGTGTGTTCATGAAAAGGGCTGTGTGAAGGAAAAGAGAGGTTGAACAGAATGAGTGTACTTGGTAGCACAATACTCTTGTGTAACGTGTGTGTATGAGTGTTTGTGTGTAGTGTGTGTGCGTGTGTGTGTGTGTGTGTGTGTGTGTGTGTGTGTGTGTACATTTGTGTGGTGTCACACTTTCTTTCTTTTACTAGTTCCCTTCTTAGTCCTACCCCTCCCCCACCCCCAGGCTGACCGCCATTTCTGCCTCGTTAATGAGGAAGATCTCATTTGTCCAGCCGTCTAACGAACGCTCATCCAATCACAACAGGGCATCAGCGTGTTTATGCAGCTAACGTCCCATCGCACTGCCTCTCCTGCCTGGCACTGCCTGCATTTAGCACAGCGTGACTGCTGCGTTGCGGGACGGGGGGCCACCCACAGAGGGGTCTCGTCACACGTGCTCCTGTAAAACCGCCGTCCCGAACACGTCTGCGGGAGGCTTTGTGAGAGTCCTGAAAGGCTGACGGGCGTCAGGCGGGCCTTCTGGCTGACGAGGGGCTCTGACATGGTGGGGTGATGCATTGTGGGTAGGCTCTTGGGCTTGCAGAGGGAGACAAAGAAGCAGGGCAGCTGCAGAACGGGAAGGGGGGGTGGGGTGGTGTCGAGAGGGCGGGAACAAAGAGGTCCTCCACCCACGATCAGGATCAAGCGCCGTGCTCACAGCAAACGACCCCAAACCTGACCTTCACCTCTGACCTCTGACCCTCCCTTTCAGCATGACCCCAGCTGTGGGCAACCCAGTTAATGCTCGGCTCATTGCAGGCTGCTTCAGCACCGGGACACAATCAGACCAGCAGCCTTGTGTGTGAACATCCACTTGAACCAGTAATGTGGCTCAAATAGCTAACAGTGCCAGTTAGTGTGGGCATCATGCCAACCCTTGTGCCCACCCCCTTTAACTCTGCCCACCCCCTCTCCAGTTCTGATCCCGCCTCTTAACACCATAAGCTCCTCCCCCTCCTCTCCAACTAATTTCTTTCACACTGGGTAGCACTGCTGAGACACAGAGTGTGTAACTTCAATATATTGATTGCTTTTGTAATCTTGCATCCAGGCAATATCATTAGATTAATTTTATGCTGAAAACCTCAAATCTGGTGCAATTATATTGCGTATTACACTGGAACATGTTAAAATGTACGTCCTTGTCCAGTGGGTTAAATGACCACAAATAAAGTTTCCCCAAAGAGGAGAAAGTGGGGACTTTTCCACCGGTTCCTCACACTAATGTGTGTCTCTTATGTTGCGATGTCATAACATTAGGGTCGCCCATTTTGCCAAAGTGGTAGATGTGTTGATGCTCCACGGGCTCGGTAAGCCAGTGAGAGTGTGTCGCGATGAATAATGTATGATACAGCTGCCGGAGAGTTTTTGATCTCTTTCAGATTCACGGCAGCCTCCACTGAGGGGGCTGAAGGGAGGGGGGGGGGGGGGGGGGGGGGGGTCCGAGTCTGGTGTCTGCCCTGACCACATCTGTCTGTCGAGCGCACTTACTGAGATTCGCCAGCAAAGACATCTTCCGCCTGTCTTTCCAGTGCAGAGAAAAAGAAAGAAAGAAAGAAAGAAAGAACACAATAGCACGCGCGATGACACACATACTAATAAAAGCCCCCCTGCTTCATTTAAGATATCTTAGATTTTTTTCAATGGGTTTTTGAAAATGTTGCTGGTATGAGATTTAAATGCGTATATCTGGACTTCCAAATAAGCTTTCAAACTGGTGATGGCAAAAAAGGAGCCGATGGTTTGTTAGACCGCACACCCACGTTTGCACAGCGAGCACAGCTGCCGACATTTAAGCGCCGGAGACTTTCTTTTAAGAAATGTCCTGCTGCTTACCACGTAGCAGCCAAATCGTATTAACCACACGCTGTTCGTATGCTGATCTCCGGATACAAACATTAAACAAACAAGCAGGAAAAAAAGCAGTTTAAGCGGCGCTTAAAACGGAGAGGACGCAAACGGTACTGAAGATTGGAGCGTTACCGCAGGGATGTAACGACCATGTGTAATCCGTCAGGAGGCGCCGTGCCAACCGCACGCGCGTTTCTACACGCATTTCCACTGAAATCTACTGATGACACAATAAGCATCTACATTTCGTCACGAACATGGGTGGCCGAAATCGGTCATTTACGATGGCAAGGTTGTCGCCCCGGCAGGCAAAACCTCTAAACCAGACTTTGCTGTGAGGTTAAAGCCGAATTTGACGAAGAATCAAATATAGATTCTGACATATAGGAACACTTGCATAAATCTTCCACATACAAACAATGCGTTTTCTTTCAGGTCACTGTGTAACCGTGCATAATAAATCAGCTCAGTTTAAAGTAGCCGCATTCTCCGTCAGAAATCACACAAAAAAGTCGTTCTGTTGAAAGAGAAGTTTCTTGTTACCTCGATTAGATGAAATTTCGGTGCTCCAACTGCGAGTTTAGTCTCTCGGAATGTTGCACTTGTAGGTGAAGTAGGGGGACACCGTTACACCAAACCGCAGGTGCACCGACGCCTCGCCGCACGCTGAACGCGAGACGGTCCGGACGTGTAGCCTCACCAGACCGAAATAACGGACCCCCAACAAATTCACGCCGATATATCTGCGCCCGGTTCGATTCCAGACGTTTGCGGTAATAAGGACAAAAGTAAAGTCTCGCGAAAAAGGGCACGGGAGGCGTCCGTAGCCGAGGGGAGGAGAGTAACGAGACGCACGGATTCACGCGCTCTCCCGGTAGCGGCGCCGCGGCTACTGAGATCTGAAACAAAGGGCGCCGACAAGCACGAGCCTGCCCCCCCTTACCGAAGGGCCCCCGGGAGGGTGAACGTTACCCAGGATCCGCACTCAAACACACGCACCAGGCGCTATATGCATGATCAAGTATTTTATAAATATTCAAGTTCCATAATCGTTACTCAATATCTTCTGTCACACAAAACAGTTACAAAGAGAAATTCGGGCCATGTGATTATGCATTTTTAAGAGTTTTTTTAGGTTTCATGGAATAGAAAAGCAAAAGCAACATTCTAGATAATTCAGTAATTAATATTTTTTATTCTCATTTTGAACCAAATGTAAAACACATGTAAAATACTTCTGAAAAAAATGTAAGAGCGCTATCTGCTCACGTGCACATATTTACTCACGTGCTCAGTGTGTAAATCCGCGTAAATCTACAGCGAGCTGTCAGACAGATTCACTCACACAAAGATCACTCGCCACGACTGAAAATGAAACTCTATAGTCTGCCAGACACGCATCATGTCATTGTTTTCGTGTATTACTGTTTTACTGTGAAGAAACCTTTAGGAATTTAAAATGCATGAGTTTTGACTAGTAATATTCTGTTGGCTATAAATACATTTTGACCTTGCTGTGCACTGGACTATCGTATCAGTGTCAACGAGAAACCCACTTTCAAGGTAACCTGTAACACAATTCTTCAGTTTTTCAACTGTGCAGCTTAAAGGACTATCTGAACTGTCATGGTGATTACACCTACAGTTCGAATACTTTCAGCAATGTTTTAGAAAATTTGGTTTTCATAAAATATGTACATCTCATTAAATGTTAAATGACTGAGTTGTTTTGTTGTATCCATGGATTTTGTGTGTTTCACTCTCTTTGGTTGGTACATGTGGTGTGATCAATTCTGTCCTGTGCTCTTCCTCATGTGTCTGTCTCCTCCACAGCTGGGGCATCAATCTCGGAGTGGGATGGATGGATGGATAGATGGATGGATGGATAAACAGATAAACAAACAGTAGAAACAAATATAATAGCAACACAAACAGATAAACTGGCTAATGGATGGGTGGATACGAAGACAGACAGACAGACAGGCAGACAAACAGACAGGCAGGCAGACAGACAGACAGGCAGACATACAGACAGGCAGACAAACAGGCAGGCAGACAGACAGACAGGCAGGCAGGCAGGCAGACAGACAGATTCAGTAATGTGTGAAGATGTAGAGCACATGAGCCCATATTTCAATCCCGAGTTCATAACTGGGTCTCAGAGGCCTGAACAGAAATAGATCACCTGTGAAGAACGTAATGGGGGCAATGGCCTTGGAGTTTAGTGGAACTGAAGCTTATGATGGGAGGAGCATCAACCAGGACCTGGAGAAGGAACATCACTGAGGACCTGGAGGAGGTGCTTGATCCTGGACCCACCTGTGCACCCTCCTCTCCTAGAAGGTTGTTTAAAGAAAAGCCGAGACCACGTCAGCCTGCACGCCAGAGTGTCAGAGGGAGGGGGAAACTATAGCCCCCTGCCCTCCCTGACGCACCGCCGTGGTTCTGACCCGTCTGGTACGGGAGACAAGGCCGTTGAGACGTGGGCGGGGCCAAACGGGTTTTTGTTAAGGCGAGTTTTGAAGAGTTGAAAAAAAAAATTGCTCAGTGGCAGAACCGTTCTGCAGCTTATCTCGAACTCTGGACATGTTCTGATTCACCATCTCCACTGACCATCTGCGTAATGGCAAGAGGGACCAATTAATAATCACTAATTAACCCTCAGTGCCACCGTCCATTTGAAATGGGCTGGTGCAGAAACTAAATGCTCACAGCCACAGTACCAGGAACATCGTTCTGCACATTCAGTACGGAGCTCTCGGGTCTGGAGGAGAGAACACGGCTCCTCTTTAGTGGAGTATTGGCTTTGAGGCTCACCATTCACTAGACAGACTGCACTAGTCTCAGTGTTTTATTTAATAACTCACAATACAGTGCATTAAGGCAGTCACCTGGAGATAGCATTATGTGTGTTGTGTATAACACACACACACGCACGCGCGCACACACACACACACACACACACACACACACACACACACACACACATTCACCTGGAGACAGCATTATGTGTGTTATGTGTATAACACACACACACCTTCACCTGGAGACAGCATTATGTGTCACACACACACACACACACACACACACACACACACACACACACACACACACACACACACACACACACACACACACCTTCACCTGGAGACAGCATTATGTGTGTTATATGTATTCCACACACACACACACACACACACACACACACACACACACACACACACACACACACACACACACACACACACACACACACACACACCCCTTCACCTGGAGACAGCATTATGTGTGTTATATGTATTCCACACACACACACACACACACACACACACACACACACACACACACACACACACACACACACACACACACACACACACACACACCTTCATCTGGAGACAGCATTATGTGTGTTATATGTATTCCACACACACACACACACACACACACACACACACACACACACACCTTCACCTGGAGACAGCATTATGTGTCACACACACACACACACACACACACACACACCTTCACCTGGAGACAGCATTATGTGTCACACACACACACACACACACACACACACACACACACACACACACACACACACACACACACACACACACACACACCTTCACCTGGAGACAGCATTATGTGTGTTATATGTATTCCACACACACCCACACACACACACACACACACACCTTCACCTGGAGACAGCATTATGTGTGTTATATGTATTCCACACACACCCACACACACCCACACATACATCCCTTCATCTGGAGACAGCATTATGTGTATTATGTGTATAACTCACACACACGCACGCACGCACGCACACACACACACACACACACACACACACACACACACACACCTTCATCTGGAGGCCATTGGGACTGAAGTGTGGTGTGGCGAGAGCTCCCTCAGCTTTCTTGTGTGGTACTCATCACTCATCCTCATCTCCAGCGTGGTCTGATGTTCAGGGTATGATGTTCCTATTGAGCTCCTCCTGTGTTGAAGAGGTCCAGACCAGACAGCATTAGCCGTTAGACACAGCCGTCAGCTAATGGTCCACAGTGGGCCCTGATGTCCATGGCTTGCCTTACAGCAATTTATTATGTCACGGGATTTATTTTGAGCTGCGGGACGCTCCTGCAGGACACTCCTGCAGGACACTGCTGCGGGACACACCTGAGGGACACTACTGCAGGACACTGCTGCGGGACACAATTGCGGGACACTACTGCAGGACACACCTGAGGGACACTATTGCGGGACACACCTGATGGACACTACTGCGGGACACTACTGAAGGACACTGCTGCTGGACACACCTGAGGGACACACCTGCAGGACACTCCTGCGGGATGGGTCTTGGTCCTGTTGTGGGTCTTAATAATGTGGTTAGTGTGGTTAATCTTTCTTACTGCAGGAAAACCGGAGGAGGGAACCGCTGACTATAAATCCTTAAATATAATCTCACCGCTGCTTTTAAAGGTAGTCACACACACATGCTCACGCGTACACACACACACACACACACACACACACACACACACACACACACACACAATAAGAAAGGAAAATGGCATTTTAAACCTTAATATCAGTCACATTGTATGTCTTCAAGAAAAGGTGCCAATGCAACTAATCACAGTGTGCCACGATGACAAAGCCACTTGACCAATAGCTTTAAAAACCAATTAAACTTTCACTCAAAGAATGAACCAAATGTGGAGTTATATAAGCATTAGCCATAAGGAAATACTGTTGTTTATTCCATACGCTCCACATCGGAGGGTCAGCTTCTGCACGTCGTCTGTCACGTCACCTAAGCTGAATAACGACCATTCGTATCACCGAGGAGCAGAGCAGAGGAACCGAGCTGCTCCGACAGAGGAGTCACGTCAGTGGGAGGAGCAGAGGAGGCCCGAGGTTGGTCTTCTCGCCTCAGAGAAGCAGCCTCGCACTAATTCATCTGTTAAAGAACATCGTTAATCTCTCCCCTCAGCCCACAGCAGCTCTATGTTAGATGTGGAGTATAGCAACCCAGGTGCAACCCAGCTCACCGGGATCTGCAGGAAGAGGGATAGAGCGGCAGGAGAGAGAGAGAGAGAGAGAGAGAGAGAGAGAGAGAGAGAGAGAGAGAGAGAGAGAGAGAGAGATACAGAGAAAAACACAGAGAGATAGAGATACACAGAGAGATAGAGATACACAGAGAGAGATACAGATACAGATACAGTGAGAGACAGTGTCATGGTTGAACCCCCCTCTAGCGTCTTGCTTAAAGAGTCTCGTTTCACTTCCTGTTTCCTGTCTCTTGTCTTTGTTTTGATTTACATCCCTGAACTTGTTCACGTTTCTGCTCCTCGCTTCCTCTGTGTTTTGTTTAGTTGCATTTGAATTTGTTTCTGTCTGTCATTTGCTCCCCACCACATAGAGATACAGACAGAGATTCAGATACAGAGAGACAAATATATAGAGATACAGACATAGTGAGAGACAGATATAGAGACACACAGAAAGAGAGAGAGAGAGAGAGAGAGAGAGAGAGAGAGAGAGAGAGAGAGAGAGAGAGAGAGAGAGAGACAGCTCCAGATAAAAGACAAGGCGTGTGAGAGCTGCAGGCCTGGATAGTAGATGGAGAGTGATTCTGAGGTTCTGAGCAAGACTGCCATGAGGTTTGGGGAGAGAGCAAAGCTGTGTGAAAGGGAAACATGAGCTTTCTGTTTGAGAGCTACAAAGGAACTTGGTTAATCCAGACAGTGCCCACGTGGCACGTCCTTTAATCCAGACAGTACCTACATGGCATGTCCTGCTTAATCCAGACGGTATCCACATCACACATCCTGCTTAATCCAGACGGTATCCACATCACACATCCTGCTTAATCCAGATGGTATCCACATCACACATCCTGCTTAATCCAGACGGTATCCACATCACACATCCTGCTTAATCCAGACGGTATCCACATCACACATCCTGCTTAATCCAGATGGTAGCTACATCACACATCCTGCTTAATCCAGATGGTAGCTACATCACACATCCTGCTTAATCCAGATGGTAGCTACATCACACATCCTGCTTAATCCAGATGGTAGCTACATCACACATCCTGCTTAATCCAGACAATACATATATGTTATGTCCTGTTTAATCCCAACAATACCTACGTGGTTAAAACTGATTAAAACTGGAAAAAAAGGAACTAGCCAACACCAAAGCACAGATGTGGGTTCATGCAAAAATGCTCACACATTCACACACACACACACACACGGTCACACATGCACACACCCACAGCATCTGTCATTTGTTAGCTGAGGTGCCTACTTGAGGCAACAGATGAGTCAGACAAGAAAGATAAATACACTCATCACCATCAGTTTTTGGGGTACTAAGGAAGTGTGTGACTTCTCTGAACAGCAGGATTGTACAAACACAGCTTGTCTTGAAAAAAAATTATACATTATTAATAGCTTGATTAATTGATATATATTTTGACCATATTTAAATTATACATTACCAAACACAGGAAGTATATGTAGATCCATAATCTATTCTAAAGATTTATTGAATGACATTAAGCATCCTTCCCTCTTCCATCTGTTGTGTAACAGGCCTTCTGCTGTGCTAATGAGAATACATATGCATATCTTTGATATGATTATTTAACACAGACATCCATATTCACTGGGTGTTCCTCTAATGCTCAGAATGTTTACAGAGAAACTACACGTCCTCTAGCATACAAGATCTGCATACTTAAAGGAAGCCTCTGTGTGGTGTGTGTGTGTGTGTGTGAGCGTCTGTGTGTGTGTGTGTGTGTGTGTGTGTGTGTGTGTGTGCGCGTGTGTGTGTGTGTGTGCGTGTGTGTGTGCGTGTGCGTGTGTGTGTGTGTGTTTGATTGCTTGCCGTCTTTTTTGCCGTTTCAGCATTTAAGTGACAGTGATGGAGAGGAAGAAAATACATGAAGGACTGCTGGAGAAAATGATTCAGTCCACATTGAAACGCAGCCAAACTGGACCAAACTGGACCAAACTGGACCAAAGCAGGACTAAGCTGAATGCTAATCAGAATCTAGCGCATAGAACCTTGGGGACCCCGAGACCAATCTGAATTGGATGAGATCCATCACAGGAATCAGCGGTGCCCCATGGAAGCCTGTCCCCTGTCCCCATGGAGGTCTGTCCCCTCCCCATGGAGGACTGTCCCCTCCCCATGGAGGTCTGTCCCCTCCCCATGGAGGACTGTCCCCTCCCCATGGAGGACTGTCCCCTCCCCATGCTCCGTTACACTGGTGCTGCCCAGGACACCGATGTGACCCGAAGCCTTTCTGAAATGTCAAAGTGTTCATCTGTCCCCAAACAGACAGACATTCGTCTTCAAACTGGAGTGTGTACCTTGTCAGCCACAGACACCGTTCCTTGGAGAAAGAAACAGAGAATTAGAGATGGAAAAGTGGAACGAGAGAGGGAGGGATGAGCAGAGAAAATGAGAAAAGGAAAGGAAACCGAGAGAGAACGACTTCTAAATGAAAACTTCTCTGTGAGGTCGAAAGCAATAGACAATACCATATCTAAAATAGCCTGGAGTTGGATGTTTGGGTGAAGATATTGAAGTTGTCTAGGAAATACATCTTGCACTTTCCGTGCCTGGTGGAAGTCTAGCGAAACCAGCGTCAGAGCGAGAGTTTGTTTGCCGTTATTTCCATCTCTCAGATAACAGACAAACAGACTATTGCACAAGCCCACAACTCAGTTGATTGGCGTCTCTCAGACTAGACTCAGCAAAGCGCAGCTGTGTGGTGCGTTAATGCTAGTCTGAACTGCGGTGTGTGTGTGTTAATGCTAGTCTGAACTGCAGTGTGTGTGTCCATCAGAGCAGCTCGGGCAGCCTTCCAGAGACGGCATGTTCCCATGCCAACAGACCTCGTCTGGGATCCGCTCTGCTGGGGCGTCTCTGTACACTAATGGAGGGGCCGCGTTAAACGCACTGGGTGCCTGTGTGTGTGTGTGTGTCCGTAAGAAAGAGACAGAAAGAGTGCGTACATGTTCACCCATGTGGGTTTTACACCCTTTCTTGCTAACACACTTAAAATCTTCCTGAAATGTACTAAAAAGGGGGGAGGTGGGAAGAGGGGGGGGGCATCTGTGCACAGTGGGCTCAGTCGTGGACCCACTGGGCCATTTCCCACTGCAGATAGACCATCATCATCATCATCATCATCAACAACAACATCAATAGCAACTGCAAAACAACAACAGACGTCAGTGTTAGGCCGCACTGCCTGGGATTCGTTTAGCCGCGTCTTGAGAGCGGCGGGAAGCACACCTAACCGGAGGAGAATGGACCACGAGAGGCTCGCTCTCTGACGGGCCGGTCTGGCTCAGCGGAAAACAAACGCCAAATGTTAATGAGGGTTTAATTTGGGCTTCATCTGCATGTGGTGCCGGCCTGAATGAGTAACAGCTCGGGTGGGGGAGACCGGCGCCGACACTCAGCAACAGGAACAAAAGGGGGGAAGCGGACAGAAGAGGAACCAAAGAACAACAAGGGAAAAAAAAGGAATTAGTGTTTGGGAGTAAATGGTGGAGGAGGAGAGAGGGAGAGAAAGATGGAGGGAGGAAGACAGAGAAAAAGAAAGAATGGCACGGCGAGAGTGAGAATGGGGGGAATGGAGAGAAAGGCGAGGCTGTGAGGGGTTAGAGTGAGAGAGAGAGAGAGAGAGAGAGAGAGAGAGAGAGAGAGAGAGCAAGTCATGTGTGAAATGGAAGGGCTGTGTGAAGTTTGCAACCTGTGTGAGATTGTACGTGTTTACAAAAAGCGTAGCTTGGATTTGTTTTCTTGCTGCTAATTGAATACTATTCCTGCTGGAGTTATGGGTTCCCACCTGTACAGCTTGTTTTAGTGCGTTCAACAAAAGTTACAAGAGACCTTGAAAAAAAAAAAAAAAACTTGAAAATTATACTCCTAAGTGTCTATGCATCTCGTATGTGTGCGTATTGTGTGTTTAGTTGCACTGGGTAGCACATCTGTGCGTGGGGTGGTTGTCTTGGGGGTGTGGCTTTATGGGCAGGAGCCAATCCCCTGCCCCGCCCTGCATATAACAAAAACCCCACATGCTCACTTAGGCTCCGAAGTGCTGGCATGCTTAGTATTCAGGTCATGAGCAGACCTTATGAGGCCACGCTTCCATTGAGCAGCCGTGTGTGTGTGTGTGTGTGTGTGTGTGTGTGTGTTTGTGTGCGTGTCTACAGCTGGGATTCTCTGATGCATGACCTAACTTCATCATGACTATAATACTCATCATCGGGACTGATTCCGGTTCTGTCCGGATCATAAAGAAGTCGTTTATATGGTCACTTATAATCCAGAGCAGTGAGCTGATGGAGAGGTAAAGGAATACTGTACACATTATAGTCACTGCTGAGTTTACATATGGAGTGGCACAGCAGAGAGGGACGCCACTGTGTACTGACCCAGAGTCAGGTCACTAAGGCGCGCAAAAAATCAATGGGCCACGCAGTCCTCGAATTTCTACAGCACATGCATTTTTAAAAGGTAGAAAAGGTAGAAAATGTCATAGGTCCTGCTCGGTTTCTTCAGAGGAACTGTAGATTGTGTCTGAGGGAGAATGGGAGAGGTTATGATGGTCTACGCTCTCACAGAGCAAGGCCTCTGGTGTGTGTGTGTGTGTGTGTGTGTGTGTGTGTGTGTGTGTGTGTGTGTGTGTGTGTGTGTGTGTGTGTGTGTGTGTGTGTGTGTGTGTGTGTGTGTAAACACGCAGCAGTTTCACCATTATTCCAGAGAATATATTGCATGCACTTGCATGCTTATGTAAATGAACTGGAAATATATTGTGGTATCTTCAGTTCCGTTTTCACGTACGTGTGATTGTGTGCGCTCGCCTATGCGCGTGCGAATCCCGTAACGGTGCCGAACTTTCTCCACAGTTGCATCACATTTTCTTAAGCACGAGCGAAGCGTCATCTCATCAGAACCGTCAGACGGCTCTATGGGAATCTCCATTTCTGCATCTCTGAAGCGCTCTCGCAAGTACAATAACCATCGAGTCTTTGATAATAAAAAAACGCTTTTAAAATCATGTTTCATTCAAACTCGGAAGCCTTGGTTGAACGATCATTCCATAGGCTCGGGCTGGTATGTATGTTTAGCACAAACTGGACGGAAATATGTGACACAGGCAACTTAACAGTATTAAAATCGAAGATCTGAAGAAAAAAAGCATAAATAACGTTTTTACTAAAATAGAAACAAAATAGAGGATCATTGTTCGAGCTGGTAATCGGCTTGCTTATTCGGAACCAGCTCAGCATGCTATGCTAACGGCCAGAGAGGACTGGAACATTACACAGTTGGTGCTTAAAATTAATACACTTGTAGCTTCTAAATTGGCTTCTAAACTGCAGTAGTGTGAGTGTCGCTACAACTGGAGTTTTTTAAATGGCCTCCCTCCTGCACTCCTGTTGTAAGTTTTATAGGCTTAAGCTATAAAACACCACACCAAGTACTTGTAGCATGGTTAATAAACCAGCTTCGTCTAACCAGATTTCTTAGTCAGTTGCACACTGTTAAATTCACGCAAGGATGTAACAAGGATATTCTGGTGTAAAAAGAAACCAGTGGTCCCTAATGCTATAAATATTGCTATGATAGGAATGTAGAAAAAATGAAGAAGTCTACACCCACTTCACGACATCGTCTTCAGAACTTCCGAAGCACTTTGCATGCACAGCTCAAGACGGTCCTCTATCTGAAACATTCTGTTCCCCTGGAACCCCTACAATTGTGAATGTCTCTGTCTTCTTTTACACACTCTCTCTCTCTCTCTCTCTCTCTCTCTCAAATCTCAAGGGCTGTGAGAAGAGCTTGTGGAGATGTGGAACGTGAAGACAACAGGTACCACAACCCCCAAACTGGGAGAAGGGCTCCAGCAGATCAAGAACATCTGAGATCTTCATCCAGAAGGGTGCAGCAGTCCTGGGATCAGCTGAGATTCTACACAGAACCCTGAAGCTCCCAGACCTCAGGCTGAGGACTTCAGCTTGAAGGGAAGGACCACGCAGATGAGTGAGGACTGCTCCACATGTATGCTTCTGACCCTGAGGACTTGACATCACCATACTGAGTTCATGGAGGTCCATGATGCTTAGGATGCCACTGGGGACCGGTCTGTACTGTTCACCTATTGCATTTCTTTATAAGCATTTACCAATACTTAAGACACCTCTTGTAAACACTTAACAAACAAAACAAACACAACTTCTCTACATACACTAACTCTATCAAAACAGAGCCATCCAGGCTCAATAACATGCCATCTTTAAACACTAGCAGAATTTTTCGTCCAGGAGGAACATAGAGGAATCATAGCACAATGGCTGTCAATATCCTAACAGATGATGGTGTCACAGAAATGGCATTATTTTCATATGTCAGTTCTATCAGCAAACAGCAGACATTATGACACTTGTTTTTTTGTTTACAAATGTTTTTGCTCGAGTGTCAGATGTGTATATTTTTGGTAACATACTGTCTACAACAAAATGACATGATATTTACCGAGCCCAGTAAATAGAGTAACCAAAGAGACCATAGAGATTAGAGGTGACTTCAAGGTCAAGGTGCATCAGTGTTCGCTCACACCATGAGCCACTGATTTAGCCAAAGTGAACTTGATGGATGACTAAGGAGGACACCTGTTTAAAACCAAACCATAAAAAGCCAGACTGGACTTTGGCAAAATGCAATTTGACAAGCCTCAAAACGTCTGGGATACTGACACAAAACTGGAGCTTTTTTTTGGCAAGTCACGTCAGCTCTATGTTCACAGACGCAAAAATGAGAAACATAAGAAAAATGAGAAACATGGAGGAGGCTCGGTTACGTTTTGGGGTTACAGCATCGAGCACAGGGTGTGTTCAATTTGTGCAGGTACAATGAAATCTCAAGACTATCAAGGCATTCTGGAGTGAAATGTGCTGTCCAGAGTGAGAAAGAAAAACAACAAATGGACCCAAAACACACCTAAAAACATCCAAGAATCGCTAAGATCAAAGCATAGGAGTATTCTAATATTCTGCTCTACGATTTAAATCATTTGGAACACCTGTGGAAGCATCTGACACATTCAGCGTGGAGAAGACACCCTTAAACCTGAGAAGACTGGGCCAAAACACCTGTGGACAGGTGCAGACCCGTCGACAGATACAGAAATCACTTGATTGCAGTGATTGCCTCAAAAGGTCATGCAACAAAACATTAAGTTAAGGGTGCCGTCATTTTTTTGACCAGACCAGGTTCATCAGTTCCTTCACTCATTCATTCGGCCTTTCAAAAGGAACTGTGTTTCATTCCAACACTGTGGTCAGAGTCCACGCAACGTGAGGCTGATGCTTCAAACACCGTGAAATATCAGGTTGTCCTCAACAATTCTAGTCTGAATTTCTCTCAGCACTGCAGTAGCACGCCTGATGTCCTGAAGACATTCTCATGTACGCTGAGCACCTGTGATGTCCCAAAGACATTCTCATGTACGCTGAGCAATTGTAGGATGATTTATTAATTTTGAAGATGCAATTAAAATTAATTTTAAATTTCATCATTACTATTATTATTTGAATTATATATTGTGTACAATGTTTTGGAAAAAATTATACTGTATATAGACCATTGACTATTAAGTATTTATTTTTGTCTTAGAAGCTCATTTAAGTATAAACTATTAGCTAAAAATGCCTTTAGGACTATAAAGAACATATATTCAGTTAGCTGTGTTCAAACTTTTTACTGGTAGTGTATGTATTAGCAGTGGGTCTGGTAGCCCATGGTTACTGTAGTACATAGCAACAGTGAGCACAGGAAAAGCTCTGGTGAAATGCATTACTTACTTGTTGGTTTGTTGAAAAGTCAAAAGACACCGTTGACCATCTGAGGTCTTTCCCAGCCGCAGTGATGAACCATGAACTATCACGTGGGTCATGATGAAATCTCTTATTGCACCTGTGCCAAAAGCTTTTCCTCTCCTGTGAAGACCACCACACATTCTTACCCCTTTCCCCATTTCCCCCTACCTCTCTCTCTCTCTCTCTCTCTCTCTCTCTCCCAGACATTTTGTTTATCTCTCTCTCTCATCATTTCTGTGCTCTTGCATGTTCTTGGATACCCACACTGACCACACAACCCACACTGACCACATACAACTTACAAAGAATGTTAGCGACTGTAAAAAAAGAAAACAAAACAATACATCTGCAGAGTGTAATTATAAAATCGGCCAGCAGGGGGAGGTGCAACGTAAGGTCTGGGAAGGTTTGTGAAGATTGTATGTGGTACAGGTCAGTGGAGATGTATGTTCTCCTACATCCCGAACATTATTCCCTGCATCATACATGAAAACAACATGGAAAAACACCTTAGACGAAAGCGCTAGACTATAGTTGAAATCATGCAACAAAAAAGCAACAATCACAGTGTATTATGTCAATTTGGGGCGAACAACCATCCAAACAAATGAGAAGAAAATGGTAAGATGTTGACTAACGCAAAGGGTAATTTTACTGCGGCATGCGTAATGAGAACGAGGAATAAATTAGCACTTCCGGAGTGAGACTGAGCTTGTGCTTGGAATACCAACGGGAAAACCCAGCACAAAACAAAGGGCATGGGTGTGAAAAACATCACCAAAAGTGATTAAGGCAACATATCCACTCTAAGCCCTTTTCTAAATGCCTAATGAGAATTGGCAAAATGGAGCTCTGTATTTTAAGAAACACGTGATGGGGGGGGGGGGGGGGGGGGGGGGGTGCGATGCCCGAGTTCATGTTTTGTCCTTAAAGAAAGATGAAATGGGGCCATGAAGAAAGGAGAGAAGACCGAATCTTAAAGAAGACAAACCTGTCCCGTTATGTGCATACGCGAGCAGCGGCGTTAAGCTATCCCAGAATGCACCATGACATTTCGGACAAACCGTTAATGAGATTGGGCTGAATCAAAGGGGCGGGGTTAACTGCAGAAACGGTTTCCGTGGTACATGGACGAAGACGAGTCAGATAATCTGAAATATCCACAAACCAGCTAAAGCTACAAAGCTACGAAATCTACTTTCTGTTGCACTAGTGGCCTTCAACAGATCATAAACAGACAATATATTGATAGTAATTAGATAGTAAACAGACAGTAAACAAACAGTAAACAGACAGTAAACTTAATAAGCAGATAGGAGTGTCATTTCACGGCAAGCTGTTACTAAATCTCCAGTAAGCTCTCAGTGTTTTGCCAGTACTAAATCAAGCACTGTAAAACACACGGGGCCAGCATGGTGTGTGTGAGGAAGTCCTGAGAAACTCCTGTAAACACATTTTCAACTGGACAACAGATGCTGAAACGGTGATATTGGTCTTTTATCACCTCTCTGAGGTCTCAGATATGATATCTTTCTCTCTCAGTTCTTTCTCTCTCAGTTCTCAGTCTGTATCACACACACACACACACACACACAGACAAAATGCTAAAAGATAAACAGACAATGAACAATTGAATCCTTTACATGCACACCCAGGCACACACATTCAAACCTTAATAGATTCAGTCATTAATTTCTATATTCCCATATGGTCTATTGTTTGGGAATGAGGGATATCGGGGGCGGAGCTTATCTTGCATGCAAGTCAAAAAGATCAAATGCATCTGCAATAACAAAACATAAATATCTGAGCACTCACACCATAACAATCTGGTATATGAATGTTAACATGTTTCATTTTGTTCAATCAAAAGATGTTTAATGTGCAATATTTGGATGTGTTTAATGCATTGTTTTTGTTCTAATTGGCTATTGAAAATGCGCTGTTGGAGTCCATGGAAACAACCCATGAACAGAGTGGTGAAGTCTTTGAAAGCAGCACGTTCACAGCTGTTTGTAATTTTAATGAGCAAAAGTTGAAATGAACATGTTGCTTATTCCGTAAACCTAATCCTATAAGTTATGGTTTTGCAAATCTGGCTTTATGAAGGCACACACACACACACACACACACATGTAAACACACACGCACATACATACACACACACACACACACACACACACACACACACACACACACACACACACACACACATGTAAACAC
>NW_027506903.1:117035-144535 GCF_052324685.1 Brachyhypopomus gauderio
TATTACAGTTCACAGGCTGCACCATTGAGGACATGGAGTTTTAGGTTGACGGAGTCGAGCAAAAGTGTTTATCGCCCAAAAGACAAATTTTCTCATACCGCTTTACTCAACATTTAGAAATGTTCATTAATATAAAAAAAACAAATATTATGTATCATGTACATTTCTGTACCCTTCTTAGACGTCTCCGTGACGTTGAAATTCCGACGTTCAAGTGTTTAACTGCATATCGACGTCCAAGTGGGGTCATAGTTAGACGTCCAAATAACGGACCTAGTTTGCACGTCGAGTAGAAGTCCAGAATTGGTCTTGGACCGACGGACGCAATATAGACTTGATCTGCACGTCCATAAGACGTCTAATGTTTAGTGGGTTCAAGGTCCATTTCAATATTTTCCAGCATGATAAACATAATTCAGTTAAATATTGACACGCCGCGAGCGGCGCGAGGGTCCGCGCGGCGAAAATTACGTAATCGCTGAGGCTCCGCCCGTGCGCGAGTGCCTCGCGCGGTCGTGCACCTCTCGAATTTTGTAACTTCGCGCGTGCGCTGCGCTTCAGCGCGATCGACAAAGTCATGTTTGCAGGGTTCATACACCTATACAAGGTGGAATTAAAGCACTTGTACGGCACTTTCAAGGTCCATTTCAATATTTTCCAGCATGATAAACATAATTAAGTTAAATATTGACACGCCGCGAGCGGCGCGAGGGTCCGCGCGGCGAAAATTACGTAATCGCTGAGGCTCCGCCCGTGCGCGAGTGCCTCGCGCGGTCGTGCACCTCTCGAATTTTGTAACTTCGCGCACGCGCTGCGCTTCAGCGCGATCGACAAAGTCATGTTTGCAGGGTTCATACACCTATACAAGGTGGAATTAAAGCACTTGTACGGCACTTTCAAGGTCCATTTCAATATTTTCCAGCATGATAAACATAATTAAGTTAAATATTGACACGCCGCGAGCGGCGCGAGGGTCCGCGCGGCGAAAATTACGTAATCGCTGAGGCTCCGCCCGTGCGCGAGTGCCTCGCGCGGTCGTGCACCTCTCGAATTTTGTAACTTCGGAATTAAAGCACTTGTACGGCACTTTCAAGGCGCGGCGAAAATTACGTAATCGCTGAGGCTCCGCCCGTGCGCGAGTGCCTCGCGCGGTCGTGCACCTCTCGAATTTTGTAACTTCGCGCGCGCGCTGCGCTTCAGCGCGATCGACAAAGTCATGATTGCAGGGTTCATACACCTATACAAGGTGGAATTAAAGCACTTGTACGGCACTTTCCAGGTCCATTTCAATATTTTCCAGCATGATAAACATAATTAAGTTAAATATTGACGCGCCGCGAGCGGCGAGGGTCCGCGCGGCGAAAATGACGTAATTGCTGAGGCTCCGCCCGTGCGCGAGTGCCTCGCGCGCTGTCGCTGCGCGAGGTCGTGCACCTCTCGAATTTTGCAACTTCGCGCGCGCGCCGCGCTTCAGCGCCATCGACAAAGTCATGTTTGCAGGGTTCATACACCTATACAAGGTGGAATTAAAGCACTTGTACGGCACTTTCCCACTGCGCAAAGATACGTTGAAACGACGTCTTTTCCAAGTCATTTTTGCACGTCGGATTTTGGTCCCCTGAAGGTGCAGACTGTGACGCCAGATGACGTCTTTTTTCCGACGTCTTCTGCACGTCGTGTATCGATGACCCCGGGACGTCCGGATAAGGGCCATTTCTAGTCCAAATGAAGTCTTGTGTAGGTCTTTTTTGCGTAAAACGTTGACTCCTTTTAGACATCGTTTTTATAAGCCTACCAACAGCTATTTCTAAATAGAGCTGTAATATCGAAGGAAATGCTTTATTAAAACACAATTTCCATGGGGATTCATAGTTTCTGTGCACAACTAGTGCCATTTTAGAAGGTAGCATTTTGTCCTGGTAAATTTTCCTAGCTTCCTTTCCGTCGCAGCAGATAACTGGAAACGTATACAAAAGTGTAAGGTTCAAATCTGCTGAGCCTAACGAACTTCAGAAAGATGAACGGGAACAATAAACAGGTCCGCCACCTTCTGGCACCAGTTACACACGTTACAATTGTATATGCTTTACAAATAAATCACATGAATGGCATTTCCAATTTCTTTCCACCTTCATTTTTATTGATCACTGGCCAAAACGCCAACTTATAAAAGTAGTAATGTCTGTAGTAAATTCCATCCAATACGTGAGTAGCTAGCTAGCCTTTTGGCTAACGTTAAACCGTAACAAACCTTACAAAAATCCATTACAAAAGTACAAGGTAATGTGATTATATCTATTGATCTGTTACTACAACATATAAACATTTTAGGTAAATATTTTGAGGTTTGTTAAAGACCAGTTGTTAATGTTACCTTGAAATCGCCAGTAAATAACTGTAAAAAGTAACGGATTTCTTTTTAATTTAAACTCCTAAATGCGCGAGGCAACTCGCTCGAGCTTTTTATGTAGGCTCACTTTTGTATCATAGTCAATTGACTGTATTTAACATAATAGTTATACATAAATATTATATATAAACAAATATTTTGATAATACATACATTTTCTTATACGTGTCTACATTAAATAATGTATAATAATATGGATTTATTACAGTTCACAGGCTGCACCATTGAGGACATGGAGTTTTAGGTTGACGGAGTCGAGCAAAAGTGTTTATCGCCCAAAAGACAAATTTTCTCATACCGCTTTACTCAACATTTAGAAATGTTCATTAATATAAAAAAAACAAATATTATGTATCATGTACATTTCTGTACCCTTCTTAGACGTCTCCGTGACGTTGAAATTCCGACGTTCAAGTGTTTAACTGCATATCGACGTCCAAGTGGGGTCATAGTTAGACGTCCAAATAACGGACCTAGTTTGCACGTCGAGTAGAAGTCCAGAATTGGTCTTGGACCGACGGACGCAATATAGACTTGATCTGCACGTCCATAAGACGTCTAATGTTTAGTGGGTTTAAAAAATATTATAATTCGTGATGTGCTAGTTGGGAGGTTCAAATCGCTGTTGTGAGTCCGGTTAGAACTCCAAAGAAAGGTTTAGTCGCACTCCAGTGGGTTTAACTTGCGTTTGCTGTTTATTCTCACTTTAAGTGACATGTGTGGTTCTAGAACAGATAAATAAATAAATCAGTGTCTGAATAATGACAAATTAACTAACTAAAGTAATATCACAATTACATTATAAAATGACTGCAATATTAACATTTCTAAATACTCTGTCCCTAAACGGATGTAACACAAATTCCCCACAGGTAGCTCGCATTTAAATGTTCACACGAGCAGAACATAGCATAAAGGGGAGTGAAAATAGGTATATTCAGCGAAATAGACTATAATTTGAACTTTAACATTACCTACTTTCATATCCACGCACACAATCACGACGGGGTGGCAACGAACTGTAAACAGCGACAACAACTTAGAACTGTGATTCAGTGCAGCTCCTTTCTCATCTGCCTGCAGCTCACATGTGCTCTACATGTGGCTCACATGTGCTTTAAGCTCCGCCTCTTAAAGGTCCAGTACAACAGTTTTCGGCAGCCTTTTTAACAGCCGCCCCCGTATTCACCTGTGAATACGAACAACTAAAAAAGGCTGAATAAAGGGGGTAATTAGTCTTCCTCAGGTAAGGCGGGTAGGCTGACAAGTCTTGCCACGGGTCGAATGTAGGTTCTTCCCTTCACTGACACTTCAGCTGATCTGATCCGTTTGTCTGGTCCAGCGAAAACTTGAAGGACTTTCCCTACAGGCCAAAGAGCTCGTGGAAGCTGATTATCCACAATCATGACCACATCTCCTACTTGTAGATTGGCGGATTCAGTTTTCCACTTCAGGCGGGCTTGGAGTCCTGGCAAGTAGTGCTTCAGGAAAGTTCTCCAGAATTGGTCGGCCAGAATTTGACTGTGCCTCCACCTTCTTCGCCCGAGAATCTCTGAGTTGTCATAGACGACTTGCGGCAGCGAGGCATCCCGCCGCCCCATAAGGAGATAGTTAGGGGTTACTGGGTCAGGGTCTGCTACTTCAGATGAGGTGTAGCCCAGGGGTTTTGAATTGAGCATCCCCTCAATCTCAATAAGCACTGTGCGCAACACCTCTTCGGTGACGGTTTGGGATCCAATGATGACTTGAAGAGCAGTCTTCAGCGAACGAATTTCACGCTCCCAGCAACCTCCGAAGTGTGGGGATCCAGGAGGATTGAAGGCAAACTTGATTTGCTGGCAAGCCAGCTGCTCTTTGAGTTCAGGATGAAGTGTTTGAAATGCTTCCTGCAATTCACGTTCTCCTCCTCGGAAGTTCGTCCCCTGGTCACAGAGAATCTCCTTAGGTTTCCCGCGCCTTTTCTCATTACTGCGTCGGATCTTGATGTTGTACGGCCCAAAACAATCCACACCAGTGGAATAGAATGCCGGCTTGAACAGACGCAGTCTGGCTGGAGGGAGGTCCGCCATTCTGGGTGGATTAGGGTGACCTTTCCACCTCTTGCACTCAACACAGGATTTCTGATGGTGACGTACGGCTTCACGTCCACGTAACACCCAATATCTCCTTCTGATCTCAGCAAACACTCTTTCTGGTCCAGGATGTTGGAGCCTCTCGTCATAATCCTGGATGATGAGTTGGGTCAGGGCATGTCTGGGGTCTAGAACAATGGGATGCACTTCATCCACAGTCATGTCAGGATTACGACGTAAACGGCCTCCCACTCTGATGAGCCCTATCTCCTCATCGAACTCAGGTGCAAGTAGGAGGAGACGACTAGACTTAGCAATGGGTTTACCTGCCTTTAACTGTGTGATTTCCTCTAGGAATGACTCTCTTTGGGCCTGTTGTAGAGCTTCTAGTTCGGCAGCAGCATAGGACTCAGCAGTGAGAGGGTCGTTAGGGTCGGCCGCCCCATGAAGTTGATTTGCGATGGCTTTTAAGAAGCTGTCCCAAGTCTGGTACTGATGTGGGTCTGGAACACTAGAGCTAGACATAGTTAAACAGACGACTTGTCGTTTCAGCTCACCTTCAGGATCACTCTGAGGTGGGGGTGGTAGATTGGGCCAGTCATTTGGAGTCAGTTTCAGGAATTCAGGTCCGTCTGTCCATCTACTACCTTTGCTGATGTCTTGGATAGTGAGGCCACGAGTGATGTCGTCCGCCGGGTTGTCTCGTGAGGGCACGTACCTCCATGTGGCCGCTTCGGTTAACTCTTGTATTTCCGCCACACGAGTACCCACGAAGACTTTGTATCTGCAGGAATCTGAACCCAACCAGGTTAGGACTGTGGCAGAGTCAGACCACAAGATGCAGTTGCGTATGGGAAGGGTTAACTCAGTGCTGATAACCTTGTAGAGCTGGGCGCCCGTTAAGGCAGCACACAACTCTAGCCGAGGAACAGATTGTTGCTTCTTTGGGGCAACACGAGACCGTGCTGCGAGGAAGGCAACCTCAACTTCCCCCCCTGGACTCTCTGTCCTTAGATAAGCTACTGATCCATATGCCTGTTCGGAGGCATCACAGAACACATGAATGTCTCTCCTACTGTTGGGTTGGTCCAGGCTGGGACTGGTGTAGCACCTAGGCAGTGTGATCTTGTGCAACTGTGCGAGCTCTGCTTCCCATGCATGCCACCTTTGTAATAGCTCCTCAGGGAGTTGTGGGTCATCCCAATCCCTTCTCTTTTCCCACAGGTGGCGTACAATAACCTTGGCTCGGGTGGTATAAGGCACTATGTAGCCAAGAGGGTCATACTGACTGGCTAAAACTCTATAAATATTCCTCATAGTAGTCATTGAGCAATCGATGTGTCGGTGTTTGTAAGTAAGGGTGTCAGACTTACAGTTCCACTGTAGTCCAAGAGCTGGTTCTTGGATGTCAGACTGATCTTGGTTTAGCCACAACTCACAGCTGGATGACTTGAGGTCCGAAGGGAGATGCTGAATGATATCTGGTTTATTACTTGCCCACTGCCTCAGCTCAAATCCTCCTTCGGCTAAAAGTGAGTGCAGTTTGTCTATAAGTGTCTTGGCAGCTGCTGGGCATGTGAGACTCTGTAAACAGTTGTCCACGTAGAAAGATTTGTTAATGGCAACATGTATGTCTTCTTCCGGTTGGCTGTGGTCTGTGACATGTTTCTGCAATGCGAATGTTGCGCAACAGGGGCTACAAGTAGTTCCGAAGGGAAGTACCTGCCACTCGTATACCTCAGGAGGGTTGTCTCGCTTCATGTCTCGCCATACAAACCGCAACAGGGGTCGATCTGCAGGTAGGAGCCTCACCTGATGAAACATGCCACGGATATCGCTGCTGAAGGCCACAGAATGTTCTCTGAAACGCAATAACACCGCTAGCAAGGCAGGGCCCAGAGTGGGACCTGGTAAGAGGAGCTGGTTAAGGTTGTTGCCTTGGTATTGGAATGAGCAGTTGTACACTACACGGTTCTTCCCATTATGTTGGACCATGTGGTGGGGTATGTACCAAGCTTCAGCACTAGTCTCCAGATGGTGTTCTGCCAACTTCACTACATAGCCAGCTTCGACTAGCTTGTCGATCTCCTGCTGATAAGCAGCAGCCTTTTCTGGTGATTTGGTTAGGCGCTTCTCTGTGCTTCTCAGGAGTGGCAACACTGATTCTGGAGTAGCTTTCAGGAGAGGTGCGTTCTTGATTCGAAGGAGGGGTGTGGCGTAACGCTCAACGCCATTGACATTAACTCTCACTGTTTGTTCTTGCAGGAGCCTAACTGCCTCTTGGTCTTGTCGTGACCTAACCGCTAACTTCTCACTGCGATAGGGGAGCACATCCATCTGCCATAGCTTCTCTACACATGAGAACAGCTCTGTGGGTGATGGTGTAGATGTAAAGAGGCAGTGACTTACATTAGTGGAGGATTCAATGGCTTGAGCTGGTCCCTGTAGCGTCCATCCAAGGAGCGTCTTCACAGCTGCTGGTCCTCCAGGTGGTCCTAATCTGACTGGCTCTATAGGTGTAATGAGGTATGTATAGTCGGCGCCGATCAGTAACATGGGATGAACTCTGTTTAGAGGAGGGAGGGGCAAACCTGACAGATGTCTATATTTCTGCTGGAGTGAGACAACTGGATGGGAATGTTCAGCTAAACTCAATTGCTCGGCTGTGAAGGCACTCTGAATATTGTACATCTTGTCAGGATTGGCTGCTGGAGAAATTGTGAAAGACACGGCGGTTCCTTGGAGCTTCTCCACTTCTTGTCTGACTGTACGAAGAGCTAACACCTCTTTACTTCCCCTAAGGCCCAACAGTTTAGCGGCTGGCTGGAGCAGAATAGTCCTCTCAGATCCGTCGTCTAAGACTGCATATGTCTCAAGGGACTTGTCACCATTCCTCAGGAGTACCTTACTGATCTTCAGTAGCACCTTGCAGTTGTAGGCTGGACGGTCAACGTACATAACTTTGTTGGCAGTGTTAACAAGGCAGTTTTCTGCTGAAGATGTAGGTGATGTTTGTTCCTCGTCTGGCCTCTCGTTCACCTCGTGCAGCACAAGCAGATGTCTTCTGCCACAGGTCTTACAGGGAGCTTTGAGTGTACATTTTGCAGCTTGGTGATTACGTCCGCAACGCCAACACTTATTGTTTACTTTGATCCATGTCACCCTTTGTTCTTTGCTCAGGCTCTTAAAGTTGGAACAGTTGTTCAGGAAATGCTTGTCATTGTCACAATAAGGACAATAGGCTGTTACCTTTCCTACTCCCTTTGACTTGTTGGAAGGATGTTCAGGTACGCCTGGTGTTGCTACACTCTCTGATCCTGAGACCTTCTCAGTACCCAGGAGGATAGTAGCAGTCTTATTAGAATGTTTAGGAGTGCGCTTGGTATCAGGCTTCTTGGTGAACGACTCCTCTCTTCTGGGGGGCTTCATGTGGTCTTCCTGCACTTCCAGCTCGTATTCTAGCCACTCAGCAAAATCAACGAGGGTGGGAATGGCCACTCTTAGAGGATGGATATATCTCTTAAAGCTAGTGTTGAGGTCATAGGGAAGTTTACTTAAGAGCCTTGAAACGTGAGAGCCGCAACTTAACTCTACTTGCCCTCTTTGTCCCAGTTGTTCTAACATGCCTACCAGTGATCGCACGTTGAGGGCAAACAGACGGAAGCTCTTAACATCGCCGCTGCGTATATTTGGACTATCCATTAACTCTGCGATCCGTTGCACTGCAAGCTTGTGAGGCTGTCCATACATCTTAGTGAGAGCCATCATTGTATCCGTGTAAGGTTGCCTTGAGTTGCAGTAGGAGTCAGCTACAAGTGAAGCTTCTTCACATTGGAGGTGATCTGTCAGGATTTGGTACTTGTATCTTTCAGTGCCATTGACTGGTAACAGATTATCCAAAGCAATCTTCATGCGTGCAAACTCTCTGGGGTCTGGTGATGTAAGGCTGGGTATGGTGGGTTTAGGCCCCCTGTATGTAGTCTCTCTCAGTGGTTCATCTAGGCAGGGTGGTTGGAAAAATGAAGAATCTCCACCTGGAAAGAAAGGTGCACTCTGCTGGGGTGTAGCTGTATAGTTATAGGGCAGACCTCTTGATGGTTGGGTAACTCGAAGTTGAGTTAAGTCTTGTAACAGATTTCCTTGGTTGCTGAGTGTTGGATATTGTTGCTGCTGGTAGAGCCCATAAGTACCACTGTACACACTTTGAGGTGGAGGAGGCAGGAATTGAGAGTGATGGGCTGCTGGCTGGGGCTGTAAAGCAACCATCAGGTTTTGGAACTGTTTACGGAGTTCAGCATTTTCTTGACGGATCTCTCTGAGAGCAGCACTGACTTCAGAAACGTGGTGGGTTTGCTGCTCTCCGGTGACTAGTCCCCTAGATTGGCTAAACTCAGATTCTTGCTCCTCACTCTCCCCCAGGCTCATCGAGCTCTGACTGATTGGTGGTGATGGAGATCTTGTAGCTGGAGGCTCTGACCTTATTTGATCCATAGATGCTCCCTTTTCATTTATAAATGGTGAACGAAATTGACTCTGAGCTCCAGGTCCACTGAGGTCATAATGTGATAGGTAGGAAGGTACTGATAGATTTCGTTTGGGTCGAGCGTCTGCTACTGCTGACTCTTGATTCTGCATCTTTAAACAGCAATTTGCTTATCCGGCTCGAAGGACCATTAAAAAATATTATAATTCGTGATGTGCTAGTTGGGAGGTTCAAATCGCTGTTGTGAGTCCGGTTAGAACTCCAAAGAAAGGTTTAGTCGCACTCCAGTGGGTTTAACTTGCGTTTGCTGTTTATTCTCACTTTAAGTGACATGTGTGGTTCTAGAACAGATAAATAAATAAATCAGTGTCTGAATAATGACAAATTAACTAACTAAAGTAATATCACAATTACATTATAAAATGACTGCAATATTAACATTTCTAAATACTCTGTCCCTAAACGGATGTAACACAAATTCCCCACAGGTAGCTCGCATTTAAATGTTCACACGAGCAGAACATAGCATAAAGGGGAGTGAAAATAGGTATATTCAGCGAAATAGACTATAATTTGAACTTTAACATTACCTACTTTCATATCCACGCACACAATCACGACGGGGTGGCAACGAACTGTAAACAGCGACAACAACTTAGAACTGTGATTCAGTGCAGCTCCTTTCTCATCTGCCTGCAGCTCACATGTGCTCTACATGTGGCTCACATGTGCTTTAAGCTCCGCCTCTTAAAGGTCCAGTACAACAGTTTTCGGCAGCCTTTTTAACAGGGTTCAAGGTCCATTTCAATATTTTCCAGCATGATAAACATAATTCAGTTAAATATTGACACGCCGCGAGCGGCGCGAGGGTCCGCGCGGCGAAAATTACGTAATCGCTGAGGCTCCGCCCGTGCGCGAGTGCCTCGCGCGGTCGTGCATCTCTCGAATTTTGTAACTTCGCGCGCGCGCTGCGCTTCAGCGCGATCGACAAAGTCATGTTTGCAGGGTTCATACACCTATACAAGGTGGAATTAAAGCACTTGTACGGCACTTTCAAGGTCCATTTCAATATTTTCCAGCATGATAAACATAATTAAGTTAAATATTGACACGCCGCGAGCGGCGCGAGGGTCCGCGCGGCGAAAATTACGTAATCGCTGAGGCTCCGCCCGTGCGCGAGTGCCTCGCGCGGTCGTGCACCTCTCGAATTTTGTAACTTCGGAATTAAAGCACTTGTACGGCACTTTCAAGGCGCGGCGAAAATTACGTAATCGCTGAGGCTCCGCCCGTGCGCGAGTGCCTCGCGCGGTCGTGCACCTCTCGAATTTTGTAACTTCGCGCGCGCGCTGCGCTTCAGCGCGATCGACAAAGTCATGATTGCAGGGTTCATACACCTATACATGGTGGAATTAAAGCACTTGTACGGCACTTTCAAGGTCCATTTCAATATTTTCCAGCATGATAAACATAATTAAGTTAAATATTGACGCGCCGCGAGCGGCGAGGGTCCGCGCGGCGAAAATGACGTAATTGCTGAGGCTCCGCCCGTGCGCGAGTGCCTCGCGCGCTGTCGCTGCGCGAGGTCGTGCACCTCTCGAATTTTGCAACTTCGCGCGCGCGCCGCGCTTCAGCGCCATCGACAAAGTCATGTTTGCAGGGTTCATACACCTATACAAGGTGGAATTAAAGCACTTGTACGGCACTTTCCCACTGCGCAAAGATACGTTGAAACGACGTCTTTTCCAAGTCATTTTTGCACGTCGGATTTTGGTCCCCTGAAGGTGCAGACTGTGACGCCAGATGACGTCTTTTTTCCGACGTCTTCTGCACGTCGTGTATCGATGACCCCGGGACGTCCGGATAAGGGCCATTTCTAGTCCAAATGAAGTCTTGTGTAGGTCTTTTTTGCGTAAAACGTTGACTCCTTTTAGACATCGTTTTTATAAGCCTACCAACAGCTATTTCTAAATAGAGCTGTAATATCGAAGGAAATGCTTTATTAAAACACAATTTCCATGGGGATTCATAGTTTCTGTGCACAACTAGTGCCATTTTAGAAGGTAGCATTTTGTCCTGGTAAATTTTCCTAGCTTCCTTTCCGTCGCAGCAGATAACTGGAAACGTATACAAAAGTGTAAGGTTCAAATCTGCTGAGCCTAACGAACTTCAGAAAGATGAACGGGAACAATAAACAGGTCCGCCACCTTCTGGCACCAGTTACACACGTTACAATTGTATATGCTTTACAAATAAATCACATGAATGGCATTTCCAATTTCTTTCCACCTTCATTTTTATTGATCACTGGCCAAAACGCCAACTTATAAAAGTAGTAATGTCTATAGTAAATTCCATCCAATACGTGAGTAGCTAGCTAGCCTTTTGGCTAACGTTAAACCGTAACAAACCTTACAAAAATCCATTACAAAAGTACAAGGTAATGTGATTATATCTATTGATCTGTTACTACAACATATAAACATTTTAGGTAAATATTTTGAGGTTTGTTAAAGACCAGTTGTTAATGTTACCTTGAAATCGCCAGTAAATAACTGTAAAAAGTAACGGATTTCTTTTTAATTTAAACTCCTAAATGCGCGAGGCAACTCGCTCGAGCTTTTTATGTAGGCTCACTTTTGTATCATAGTCAATTGATTGTATTTAACATAATAGTTATACATAAATATTATATATAAACAAATATTTTGATAATACATACATTTTCTTATACGTGTCTACATTAAATAATGTATAATAATATGGATTTATTACAGTTCACAGGCTGCACCATTGAGGACATGGAGTTTTAGGTTGACGGAGTCGAGCAAAAGTGTTTATCGCCCAAAAGACAAATTTTCTCATACCGCTTTACTCAACATTTAGAAATGTTCATTAATATAAAAAAAACAAATATTATGTATCATGTACATTTCTGTACCCTTCTTAGACGTCTCCGTGACGTTGAAATTCCGACGTTCAAGTGTTTAACTGCATATCGACGTCCAAGTGGGGTCATAGTTAGACGTCCAAATAACGGACCTAGTTTGCACGTCGAGTAGAAGTCCAGAATTGGTCTTGGACCGACGGACGCAATATAGACTTGATCTGCACGTCCATAAGACGTCTAATGTTTAGTGGGTTCAAGGTCCATTTCAATATTTTCCAGCATGATAAACATAATTCAGTTAAATATTGACACGCCGCGAGCGGCGCGAGGGTCCGCGCGGCGAAAATTACGTAATCGCTGAGGCTCCGCCCGTGCGCGAGTGCCTCGCGCGGTCGTGCATCTCTCGAATTTTGTAACTTCGCGCGCGCGCTGCGCTTCAGCGCGATCGACAAAGTCATGTTTGCAGGGTTCATACACCTATACAAGGTGGAATTAAAGCACTTGTACGGCACTTTCAAGGTCCATTTCAATATTTTCCAGCATGATAAACATAATTAAGTTAAATATTGACACGCCGCGAGCGGCGCGAGGGTCCGCGCGGCGAAAATTACCGCTGAGGCTCCGCCCGTGCGCGAGTGCCTCGCGCGGTCGTGCACCTCTCGAATTTTGTAACTTCGGAATTAAAGCACTTGTACGGCACTTTCAAGGCGCGGCGAAAATTACGTAATCGCTGAGGCTCCGCCCGTGCGCGAGTGCCTCGCGCGGTCGTGCACCTCTCGAATTTTGTAACTTCGCGCGCGCGCTGCGCTTCAGCGCGATCGACAAAGTCATGATTGCAGGGTTCATACACCTATACAAGGTGGAATTAAAGCACTTGTACGGCACTTTCAAGGTCCATTTCAATATTTTCCAGCATGATAAACATAATTAAGTTAAATATTGACGCGCCGCGAGCGGCGAGGGTCCGCGCGGCGAAAATGACGTAATTGCTGAGGCTCCGCCCGTGCGCGAGTGCCTCGCGCGCTGTCGCTGCGCGAGGTCGTGCACCTCTCGAATTTTGCAACTTCGCGCGCGCGCCGCGCTTCAGCGCCATCGACAAAGTCATGTTTGCAGGGTTCATACACCTATACAAGGTGGAATTAAAGCACTTGTACGGCACTTTCCCACTGCGCAAAGATACGTTGAAACGACGTCTTTTCCAAGTCATTTTTGCACGTCGGATTTTGGTCCCCTGAAGGTGCAGACTGTGACGCCAGATGACGTCTTTTTTCCGACGTCTTCTGCACGTCGTGTATCGATGACCCCGGGACGTCCGGATAAGGGCCATTTCTAGTCCAAATGAAGTCTTGTGTAGGTCTTTTTTGCGTAAAACGTTGACTCCTTTTAGACATCGTTTTTATAAGCCTACCAACAGCTATTTCTAAATAGAGCTGTAATATCGAAGGAAATGCTTTATTAAAACACAATTTCCATGGGGATTCATAGTTTCTGTGCACAACTAGTGCCATTTTAGAAGGTAGCATTTTGTCCTGGTAAATTTTCCTAGCTTCCTTTCCGTCGCAGCAGATAACTGGAAACGTATACAAAAGTGTAAGGTTCAAATCTGCTGAGCCTAACGAACTTCAGAAAGATGAACGGGAACAATAAACAGGTCCGCCACCTTCTGGCACCAGTTACACACGTTACAATTGTATATGCTTTACAAATAAATCACATGAATGGCATTTCCAATTTCTTTCCACCTTCATTTTTATTGATCACTGGCCAAAACGCCAACTTATAAAAGTAGTAATGTCTGTAGTAAATTCCATCCAATACGTGAGTAGCTAGCTAGCCTTTTGGCTAACTTTAAACCGTAACAAACCTTACAAAAATCCATTACAAAAGTACAAGGTAATGTGATTATATCTATTGATCTGTTACTACAACATATAAACATTTTAGGTAAATATTTTGAGGTTTGTTAAAGACCAGTTGTTAATGTTACCTTGAAATCGCCAGTAAATAACTGTAAAAAGTAACGGATTTCTTTTTAATTTAAACTCCTAAATGCGCGAGGCAACTCGCTCGAGCTTTTTATGTAGGCTCACTTTTGTATCATAGTCAATTGATTGTATTTAACATAATAGTTATACATAAATATTATATATAAACAAATATTTTGATAATACATACATTTTCTTATACGTGTCTACATTAAATAATGTATAATAATATGGATTTATTACAGTTCACAGGCTGCACCATTGAGGACATGGAGTTTTAGGTTGACGGAGTCGAGCAAAAGTGTTTATCGCCCAAAAGACAAATTTTCTCATACCGCTTTACTCAACATTTAGAAATGTTCATTAATATAAAAAAAACAAATATTATGTATCATGTACATTTCTGTACCCTTCTTAGACGTCTCCGTGACGTTGAAATTCCGACGTTCAAGTGTTTAACTGCATATCGACGTCCAAGTGGGGTCATAGTTAGACGTCCAAATAACGGACCTAGTTTGCACGTCGAGTAGAAGTCCAGAATTGGTCTTGGACCGACGGACGCAATATAGACTTGATCTGCACGTCCATAAGACGTCTAATGTTTAGTGGGTTCAAGGTCCATTTCAATATTTTCCAGCATGATAAACATAATTCAGTTAAATATTGACACGCCGCGAGCGGCGCGAGGGTCCGCGCGGCGAAAATTACGTAATCGCTGAGGCTCCGCCCGTGCGCGAGTGCCTCGCGCGGTCGTGCATCTCTCGAATTTTGTAACTTCGCGCGCGCGCTGCGCTTCAGCGCGATCGACAAAGTCATGTTTGCAGGGTTCATACACCTATACAAGGTGGAATTAAAGCACTTGTACGGCACTTTCAAGGTCCATTTCAATATTTTCCAGCATGATAAACATAATTAAGTTAAATATTGACACGCCGCGAGCGGCGCGAGGGTCCGCGCGGCGAAAATTACCGCTGAGGCTCCGCCCGTGCGCGAGTGCCTCGCGCGGTCGTGCACCTCTCGAATTTTGTAACTTCGGAATTAAAGCACTTGTACGGCACTTTCAAGGCGCGGCGAAAATTACGTAATCGCTGAGGCTCCGCCCGTGCGCGAGTGCCTCGCGCGGTCGTGCACCTCTCGAATTTTGTAACTTCGCGCGCGCGCTGCGCTTCAGCGCGATCGACAAAGTCATGATTGCAGGGTTCATACACCTATACAAGGTGGAATTAAAGCACTTGTACGGCACTTTCAAGGTCCATTTCAATATTTTCCAGCATGATAAACATAATTAAGTTAAATATTGACGCGCCGCGAGCGGCGAGGGTCCGCGCGGCGAAAATGACGTAATTGCTGAGGCTCCGCCCGTGCGCGAGTGCCTCGCGCGCTGTCGCTGCGCGAGGTCGTGCACCTCTCGAATTTTGCAACTTCGCGCGCGCGCCGCGCTTCAGCGCCATCGACAAAGTCATGTTTGCAGGGTTCATACACCTATACAAGGTGGAATTAAAGCACTTGTACGGCACTTTCCCACTGCGCAAAGATACGTTGAAACGACGTCTTTTCCAAGTCATTTTTGCACGTCGGATTTTGGTCCCCTGAAGGTGCAGACTGTGACGCCAGATGACGTCTTTTTTCCGACGTCTTCTGCACGTCGTGTATCGATGACCCCGGGACGTCCGGATAAGGGCCATTTCTAGTCCAAATGAAGTCTTGTGTAGGTCTTTTTTGCGTAAAACGTTGACTCCTTTTAGACATCGTTTTTATAAGCCTACCAACAGCTATTTCTAAATAGAGCTGTAATATCGAAGGAAATGCTTTATTAAAACACAATTTCCATGGGGATTCATAGTTTCTGTGCACAACTAGTGCCATTTTAGAAGGTAGCATTTTGTCCTGGTAAATTTTCCTAGCTTCCTTTCCGTCGCAGCAGATAACTGGAAACGTATACAAAAGTGTAAGGTTCAAATCTGCTGAGCCTAACGAACTTCAGAAAGATGAACGGGAACAATAAACAGGTCCGCCACCTTCTGGCACCAGTTACACACGTTACAATTGTATATGCTTTACAAATAAATCACATGAATGGCATTTCCAATTTCTTTCCACCTTCATTTTTATTGATCACTGGCCAAAACGCCAACTTATAAAAGTAGTAATGTCTGTAGTAAATTCCATCCAATACGTGAGTAGCTAGCTAGCCTTTTGGCTAACTTTAAACCGTAACAAACCTTACAAAAATCCATTACAAAAGTACAAGGTAATGTGATTATATCTATTGATCTGTTACTACAACATATAAACATTTTAGGTAAATATTTTGAGGTTTGTTAAAGACCAGTTGTTAATGTTACCTTGAAATCGCCAGTAAATAACTGTAAAAAGTAACGGATTTCTTTTTAATTTAAACTCCTAAATGCGCGAGGCAACTCGCTCGAGCTTTTTATGTAGGCTCACTTTTGTATCATAGTCAATTGATTGTATTTAACATAATAGTTATACATAAATATTATATATAAACAAATATTTTGATAATACATACATTTTCTTATACGTGTCTACATTAAATAATGTATAATAATATGGATTTATTACAGTTCACAGGCTGCACCATTGAGGACATGGAGTTTTAGGTTGACGGAGTCGAGCAAAAGTGTTTATCGCCCAAAAGACAAATTTTCTCATACCGCTTTACTCAACATTTAGAAATGTTCATTAATATAAAAAAAACAAATATTATGTATCATGTACATTTCTGTACACTTCTTAGACGTCTCCGTGACGTTGAAATTCCGACGTTCAAGTGTTTAACTGCATATCGACGTCCAAGTGGGGTCATAGTTAGACGTCCAAATAACGGACCTAGTTTGCACGTCGAGTAGAAGTCCAGAATTGGTCTTGGACCGACGGACGCAATATAGACTTGATCTGCACGTCCATAAGACGTCTAATGTTTAGTGGGTTCAAGGTCCATTTCAATATTTTCCAGCATGATAAACATAATTCAGTTAAATATTGACACGCCGCGAGCGGCGCGAGGGTCCGCGCGGCGAAAATTACGTAATCGCTGAGGCTCCGCCCGTGCGCGAGTGCCTCGCGCGGTCGTGCATCTCTCGAATTTTGTAACTTCGCGCGCGCGCTGCGCTTCAGCGCGATCGACAAAGTCATGTTTGCAGGGTTCATACACCTATACAAGGTGGAATTAAAGCACTTGTACGGCACTTTCAAGGTCCATTTCAATATTTTCCAGCATGATAAACATAATTAAGTTAAATATTGACACGCCGCGAGCGGCGCGAGGGTCCGCGCGGCGAAAATTACCGCTGAGGCTCCGCCCGTGCGCGAGTGCCTCGCGCGGTCGTGCACCTCTCGAATTTTGTAACTTCGGAATTAAAGCACTTGTACGGCACTTTCAAGGCGCGGCGAAAATTACGTAATCGCTGAGGCTCCGCCCGTGCGCGAGTGCCTCGCGCGGTCGTGCACCTCTCGAATTTTGTAACTTCGCGCGCGCGCTGCGCTTCAGCGCGATCGACAAAGTCATGATTGCAGGGTTCATACACCTATACAAGGTGGAATTAAAGCACTTGTACGGCACTTTCAAGGTCCATTTCAATATTTTCCAGCATGATAAACATAATTAAGTTAAATATTGACGCGCCGCGAGCGGCGAGGGTCCGCGTGGCGAAAATGACGTAATTGCTGAGGCTCCGCCCGTGCGCGAGTGCCTCGCGCGCTGTCGCTGCGCGAGGTCGTGCACCTCTCGAATTTTGCAACTTCGCGCGCGCGCCGCGCTTCAGCGCCATCGACAAAGTCATGTTTGCAGGGTTCATACACCTATACAAGGTGGAATTAAAGCACTTGTACGGCACTTTCCCACTGCGCAAAGATACGTTGAAACGACGTCTTTTCCAAGTCATTTTTGCACGTCGGATTTTGGTCCCCTGAAGGTGCAGACTGTGACGCCAGATGACGTCTTTTTTCCGACGTCTTCTGCACGTCGTGTATCGATGACCCCGGGACGTCCGGATAAGGGCCATTTCTAGTCCAAATGAAGTCTTGTGTAGGTCTTTTTTGCGTAAAACGTTGACTCCTTTTAGACATCGTTTTTATAAGCCTACCAACAGCTATTTCTAAATAGAGCTGTAATATCGAAGGAAATGCTTTATTAAAACACAATTTCCATGGGGATTCATAGTTTCTGTGCACAACTAGTGCCATTTTAGAAGGTAGCATTTTGTCCTGGTAAATTTTCCTAGCTTCCTTTCCGTCGCAGCAGATAACTGGAAACGTATACAAAAGTGTAAGGTTCAAATCTGCTGAGCCTAACGAACTTCAGAAAGATGAACGGGAACAATAAACAGGTCCGCCACCTTCTGGCACCAGTTACACACGTTACAATTGTATATGCTTTACAAATAAATCACATGAATGGCATTTCCAATTTCTTTCCACCTTCATTTTTATTGATCACTGGCCAAAACGCCAACTTATAAAAGTAGTAATGTCTGTAGTAAATTCCATCCAATACGTGAGTAGCTAGCTAGCCTTTTGGCTAACTTTAAACCGTAACAAACCTTACAAAAATCCATTACAAAAGTACAAGGTAATGTGATTATATCTATTGATCTGTTACTACAACATATAAACATTTTAGGTAAATATTTTGAGGTTTGTTAAAGACCAGTTGTTAATGTTACCTTGAAATCGCCAGTAAATAACTGTAAAAAGTAACGGATTTCTTTTTAATTTAAACTCCTAAATGCGCGAGGCAACTCGCTCGAGCTTTTTATGTAGGCTCACTTTTGTATCATAGTCAATTGATTGTATTTAACATAATAGTTATACATAAATATTATATATAAACAAATATTTTGATAATACATACATTTTCTTATACGTGTCTACATTAAATAATGTATAATAATATGGATTTATTACAGTTCACAGGCTGCACCATTGAGGACATGGAGTTTTAGGTTGACGGAGTCGAGCAAAAGTGTTTATCGCCCAAAAGACAAATTTTCTCATACCGCTTTACTCAACATTTAGAAATGTTCATTAATATAAAAAAAACAAATATTATGTATCATGTACATTTCTGTACCCTTCTTAGACGTCTCCGTGACGTTGAAATTCCGACGTTCAAGTGTTTAACTGCATATCGACGTCCAAGTGGGGTCATAGTTAGACGTCCAAATAACGGACCTAGTTTGCACGTCGAGTAGAAGTCCAGAATTGGTCTTGGACCGACGGACGCAATATAGACTTGATCTGCACGTCCATAAGACGTCTAATGTTTAGTGGGTTCAAGGTCCATTTCAATATTTTCCAGCATGATAAACATAATTCAGTTAAATATTGACACGCCGCGAGCGGCGCGAGGGTCCGCGCGGCGAAAATTACGTAATCGCTGAGGCTCCGCCCGTGCGCGAGTGCCTCGCGCGGTCGTGCATCTCTCGAATTTTGTAACTTCGCGCGCGCGCTGCGCTTCAGCGCGATCGACAAAGTCATGTTTGCAGGGTTCATACACCTATACAAGGTGGAATTAAAGCACTTGTACGGCACTTTCAAGGTCCATTTCAATATTTTCCAGCATGATAAACATAATTAAGTTAAATATTGACACGCCGCGAGCGGCGCGAGGGTCCGCGCGGCGAAAATTACCGCTGAGGCTCCGCCCGTGCGCGAGTGCCTCGCGCGGTCGTGCACCTCTCGAATTTTGTAACTTCGGAATTAAAGCACTTGTACGGCACTTTCAAGGCGCGGCGAAAATTACGTAATCGCTGAGGCTCCGCCCGTGCGCGAGTGCCTCGCGCGGTCGTGCACCTCTCGAATTTTGTAACTTCGCGCGCGCGCTGCGCTTCAGCGCGATCGACAAAGTCATGATTGCAGGGTTCATACACCTATACAAGGTGGAATTAAAGCACTTGTACGGCACTTTCAAGGTCCATTTCAATATTTTCCAGCATGATAAACATAATTAAGTTAAATATTGACGCGCCGCGAGCGGCGAGGGTCCGCGCGGCGAAAATGACGTAATTGCTGAGGCTCCGCCCGTGCGCGAGTGCCTCGCGCGCTGTCGCTGCGCGAGGTCGTGCACCTCTCGAATTTTGCAACTTCGCGCGCGCGCCGCGCTTCAGCGCCATCGACAAAGTCATGTTTGCAGGGTTCATACACCTATACAAGGTGGAATTAAAGCACTTGTACGGCACTTTCCCACTGCGCAAAGATACGTTGAAACGACGTCTTTTCCAAGTCATTTTTGCACGTCGGATTTTGGTCCCCTGAAGGTGCAGACTGTGACGCCAGATGACGTCTTTTTTCCGACGTCTTCTGCACGTCGTGTATCGATGACCCCGGGACGTCCGGATAAGGGCCATTTCTAGTCCAAATGAAGTCTTGTGTAGGTCTTTTTTGCGTAAAACGTTGACTCCTTTTAGACATCGTTTTTATAAGCCTACCAACAGCTATTTCTAAATAGAGCTGTAATATCGAAGGAAATGCTTTATTAAAACACAATTTCCATGGGGATTCATAGTTTCTGTGCACAACTAGTGCCATTTTAGAAGGTAGCATTTTGTCCTGGTAAATTTTCCTAGCTTCCTTTCCGTCGCAGCAGATAACTGGAAACGTATACAAAAGTGTAAGGTTCAAATCTGCTGAGCCTAACGAACTTCAGAAAGATGAACGGGAACAATAAACAGGTCCGCCACCTTCTGGCACCAGTTACACACGTTACAATTGTATATGCTTTACAAATAAATCACATGAATGGCATTTCCAATTTCTTTCCACCTTCATTTTTATTGATCACTGGCCAAAACGCCAACTTATAAAAGTAGTAATGTCTGTAGTAAATTCCATCCAATACGTGAGTAGCTAGCTAGCCTTTTGGCTAACTTTAAACCGTAACAAACCTTACAAAAATCCATTACAAAAGTACAAGGTAATGTGATTATATCTATTGATCTGTTACTACAACATATAAACATTTTAGGTAAATATTTTGAGGTTTGTTAAAGACCAGTTGTTAATGTTACCTTGAAATCGCCAGTAAATAACTGTAAAAAGTAACGGATTTCTTTTTAATTTAAACTCCTAAATGCGCGAGGCAACTCGCTCGAGCTTTTTATGTAGGCTCACTTTTGTATCATAGTCAATTGATTGTATTTAACATAATAGTTATACATAAATATTATATATAAACAAATATTTTGATAATACATACATTTTCTTATACGTGTCTACATTAAATAATGTATAATAATATGGATTTATTACAGTTCACAGGCTGCACCATTGAGGACATGGAGTTTTAGGTTGACGGAGTCGAGCAAAAGTGTTTATCGCCCAAAAGACAAATTTTCTCATACCGCTTTACTCAACATTTAGAAATGTTCATTAATATAAAAAAAACAAATATTATGTATCATGTACATTTCTGTACCCTTCTTAGACGTCTCCGTGACGTTGAAATTCCGACGTTCAAGTGTTTAACTGCATATCGACGTCCAAGTGGGGTCATAGTTAGACGTCCAAATAACGGACCTAGTTTGCACGTCGAGTAGAAGTCCAGAATTGGTCTTGGACCGACGGACGCAATATAGACTTGATCTGCACGTCCATAAGACGTCTAATGTTTAGTGGGTTCAAGGTCCATTTCAATATTTTCCAGCATGATAAACATAATTCAGTTAAATATTGACACGCCGCGAGCGGCGCGAGGGTCCGCGCGGCGAAAATTACGTAATCGCTGAGGCTCCGCCCGTGCGCGAGTGCCTCGCGCGGTCGTGCATCTCTCGAATTTTGTAACTTCGCGCGCGCGCTGCGCTTCAGCGCGATCGACAAAGTCATGTTTGCAGGGTTCATACACCTATACAAGGTGGAATTAAAGCACTTGTACGGCACTTTCAAGGTCCATTTCAATATTTTCCAGCATGATAAACATAATTAAGTTAAATATTGACACGCCGCGAGCGGCGCGAGGGTCCGCGCGGCGAAAATTACCGCTGAGGCTCCGCCCGTGCGCGAGTGCCTCGCGCGGTCGTGCACCTCTCGAATTTTGTAACTTCGGAATTAAAGCACTTGTACGGCACTTTCAAGGCGCGGCGAAAATTACGTAATCGCTGAGGCTCCGCCCGTGCGCGAGTGCCTCGCGCGGTCGTGCACCTCTCGAATTTTGTAACTTCGCGCGCGCGCTGCGCTTCAGCGCGATCGACAAAGTCATGATTGCAGGGTTCATACACCTATACAAGGTGGAATTAAAGCACTTGTACGGCACTTTCAAGGTCCATTTCAATATTTTCCAGCATGATAAACATAATTAAGTTAAATATTGACGCGCCGCGAGCGGCGAGGGTCCGCGCGGCGAAAATGACGTAATTGCTGAGGCTCCGCCCGTGCGCGAGTGCCTCGCGCGCTGTCGCTGCGCGAGGTCGTGCACCTCTCGAATTTTGCAACTTCGCGCGCGCGCCGCGCTTCAGCGCCATCGACAAAGTCATGTTTGCAGGGTTCATACACCTATACAAGGTGGAATTAAAGCACTTGTACGGCACTTTCCCACTGCGCAAAGATACGTTGAAACGACGTCTTTTCCAAGTCATTTTTGCACGTCGGATTTTGGTCCCCTGAAGGTGCAGACTGTGACGCCAGATGACGTCTTTTTTCCGACGTCTTCTGCACGTCGTGTATCGATGACCCCGGGACGTCCGGATAAGGGCCATTTCTAGTCCAAATGAAGTCTTGTGTAGGTCTTTTTTGCGTAAAACGTTGACTCCTTTTAGACATCGTTTTTATAAGCCTACCAACAGCTATTTCTAAATAGAGCTGTAATATCGAAGGAAATGCTTTATTAAAACACAATTTCCATGGGGATTCATAGTTTCTGTGCACAACTAGTGCCATTTTAGAAGGTAGCATTTTGTCCTGGTAAATTTTCCTAGCTTCCTTTCCGTCGCAGCAGATAACTGGAAACGTATACAAAAGTGTAAGGTTCAAATCTGCTGAGCCTAACGAACTTCAGAAAGATGAACGGGAACAATAAACAGGTCCGCCACCTTCTGGCACCAGTTACACACGTTACAATTGTATATGCTTTACAAATAAATCACATGAATGGCATTTCCAATTTCTTTCCACCTTCATTTTTATTGATCACTGGCCAAAACGCCAACTTATAAAAGTAGTAATGTCTGTAGTAAATTCCATCCAATACGTGAGTAGCTAGCTAGCCTTTTGGCTAACGTTAAACCGTAACAAACCTTACAAAAATCCATTACAAAAGTACAAGGTAATGTGATTATATCTATTGATCTGTTACTACAACATATAAACATTTTAGGTTAATATTTTGAGGTTTGTTAAAGACCAGTTGTTAATGCTGTCTGTTCCTTTTCACACAGACCCCCAACTGCTTCACCTAAGCAACACCGCCCCCTGCAGGACAGACAGACACCCACACCCAGGCGTCAAAGGCCTTATCACTAACAGTACCTATAGGGGTAGGAGGGAGGATATACTGGTGAAATTTCAAAGTGATCATAGTGAACAATAAGTCACTCAGAACGAATGATAAACGAAGCATATAGAAATGTATGTTATAGTTTACTAATATATCAGTGTACACCAGACCTTTACAACCTAACAAAACCACCTGGAATCATTTTTAAAAATCAACCTTCAGTGCATGTTGGTTGTCACTTGTGTATTATTTTAACACCATTGTTTTAAAGCGCACTCTCCTGATATCCTGGCCGTTTACCAAATTACAGTGCATTGCAGAATGCGTGAAATCGTTCATAATTTAAAGCTAAATGTACGACTCACTAACAGAGTTTTTGCGCCATCGTGCGGCCGTCGCGAGAACCACTTCACGGTTCACAGATTCGGACTCGCGGAAACTGCGGGAGCGCGTGTGTTAAACCGAATTTGTCGCATCTAGTTGCCAGGTAACCACAGTACTACCGTCAGCCTCAAAGAAGTGAAGAGGGTATATGAATGAATAGTAATATCAGAGGATACATCGAATAAGCTGAACCGGTCATTAACCGCTAGTCGTAAAGAATCTATTATAGCGCAAAAATTACAAAAACTTCACAAATGCATCAGTAATTATAACATAACACAATATAACGAAAGGAATGTTTATAATACATAATTTGGAGCTTTAACGAGGGCGAAAGTCTCGGTAAAGTGTAGTATTAGTTTGTTCAGGCGTGCAGGAGATACTACGTCCCTAATATGTCCAGTTACTCTGTGTTCACATCTACACCAGCGTTCCCTTTCTGACCACAGGACCACAGTTTCTGCCCATCACAGACACAGAACCGCACCACTGCTGTGCCACTCGGGTACCATTCCAGTGCTAATGCTGCCTTCAGAATGGACCATTATCCATATAATGGCGAGCGGTAGTCCTGTGGGCATAGTTTGACCGGTGGCTCACCAATAGTTCATGGACTAAAGTACTGTGTTCGTCTTACAATGTACCTGTAAGACGAGAATACATCACAAAACAGCTGCTAAATGTGAATTCAAAACTTTCTAATAAGGCGGCAGGCGACTGAATAAGATTCACCCATTTTAAATGGTTTATAGTATCTAATATCTGAATGTTCCAGAAAAATCCATGTGGATCGAACTGTTTAAGACTATAAAAAAATAGACAGGTTGCACCCAGAGACCTTTCTTAAACGGTTTCGTCTACCGTAGTTCATCTCTGTTCAGCAGTTTGAATTGTTAATTACATATTGCCACCAGCAGAGGGCGCGTTCATTCTTGTTTTTGACAAAAGACTGTGATTACATTTACGAATAATGATTCATTTATGCCTCCATTCATTGAGTCCGAATAGCTGTAAACCAACACACAATAGCAATACTCTTTGATTATAAGATGCCACATGCAAATGTAAATAATAAGAAATATCAAATAACTTCCAGACCTTACAGTTTATAAGGGTTATTTCCCCCACTACATCTTTATGAACTCGATTCAAGTTACGACTGGAGGTAGTTAGTTTTTAATTTCAAACAATAGTAACATTTTCATATGATGACATATTCCTAAGTCAATGTTAAAATATTTAACTTGTCACCATATTATTTAAATGATACTGAGATTCTTTTTTATACAGTTGATGTGTGGTGTCCATTACAACGATGAAGTCTTTCTGTTTATAAGCTTCTATCTAACTAGCCTTTCATGTGGGGTTTTTGGAATGTGGTAATATGTATAGATGGTGTTTATTTGTTTCATAATCTGTTTGTTATATTCACACTGGAGTCTTTAGAAGCTTCCAGATTGCAGGGTCCAAAATGGCCGCCCGGGTTCATCTCATCCATGACTGCTCATGGTCTCCCACCCAAATAAAAAATGTGTTGAAGAGACGACTGTCTGGGCACCTCCCCCGGGACAGACCCTAAACAACACACACACACACACACACACACACACACACACACACACACACACACACACACACACACACACACACACACACACACACACACACACACACACACACACACACACACACACACATCCTTCATATCCCCATAGCAACACCCCAGGCTTCTGCAGGTCTTTGGCTGGCCCCTGAATTCATGCTCATAATTATTGTTTTTACACCGATGTGTCAGTCTGCTCTCTCTCTCTCTCTCTCTCTCTCTCTCTCTCTCTCTCTCTCTCTCTCTCTCAGTCACTCTCTCTCAGGCAACTTCTCAAAAAACTGTCACTGTGCTCTGACTGTGCTGAAAAATTACTGCCTCCTCTTCACACAAAAACACACACACACACACAAGCACGGACGGTGTAGTATAGTGAGTGAGCTGAACTCATTCTCTTTGTTTTGTAACTCTCATGTTTCTTACAGATGCAGACAAAACATTATTTTATTTTATTCTATTCTATTCTTCATGTTCTATTAAAATGGCATCTGGATGTGTTCATGAAGCTTTTTTGTCCTGCCATCTTTATGTTTGACCTGAAACTTTGATCATAAAAGACCTAAATAGACATAAAAATGACATAAATGACTTTGGTCATTAAAGGAATCATAAATTAATGATAATAATAATGCAAACAAACTGTGCCAAAGGTACCACAGCTGTGGAGAGAAATTCCTTTACTTACTGCTCAATGCTTAGGGGTCAATCAATGCTGCGGCCAAGAGTTAATCAACAAGCTTGACCCCTGACCCCATGGGTTCAAAGGTCATCTGACCCTTGGGTAAATGCCCAGTCATCCCCACTGAAGAGCTTTTCTTTGGCCACACGTCCCCTGGTCATTTCGCTAATGAGACATGACTAAGCACTTTACACTCACCCAAGTCTGTAAAGAGGAAGTCTATAAAGCGCGGGTGAATGAGGAGGCGCGAGTCTGAGCAGGTCTGCGTCATGGCTGTAAAGACTGCAGGAGCAGGAGCAGGGCCTCAGGACCATGGCGGGACATTTACACGTCTTCACGCCGCGGGACATGTACACGTCTTCAGGCAGCGAGACATTATCACGTCTTCAGGCCTGCTTACCCGTGGGCAGAGTCTGATTATTAGGTCACATACACATACAGCACTGAGAACCAAAATCCCTAAACCTTCTTTTTCTGGATTTTTAAAATATTCTTTAATATAATTAGTTTTTTATAAATATTAAGGTGTTATCCTGGATTGTGGAATACATGTATTATATATATATATATATATATATATATATATATATATATATATATATATATATATATATATATATATATATATATATATAATATTTATAATCAAATACATTACATGGCCACATTATTATTAGTGAGCTAAAGCATTAAACTGATTTAACATTTTTTTTCTATTTGGAGTAACCTTTGAACCGAACATTCAATAATTGTGTCATGTTTCCAAAATCTGTATAATTTTAACATCTTCAGTTGGCAAAATTCTGGGCAGAGAGTGAGAGCTTGTCATTCCAATTCCTCTGTTAAAATGACCATCCAAAAACGAGATCTGCCCGACACGTCTGACACGCGACATGCTGCTTTCAGCTTAAGGCCAAAGTGTGAGGAGCTGGAATAAATCTTCACCTCCGACTGGGTCGGGTCCAACCAGACTAAATGAGCCTTTTGTCTCCGTATCTCCAGGAATCACTATGATGAGTTGGTCTCTTTTTCCTTCTGGATCAACAGAGAATATTTAAAGTGTCATTTTTTCCCCACTGCCTACTAGCAATAAGGTGGAATGAGAATATATGGATGAAGCACTACTTTTTAAACAGTCACTCCATCATCCATTTAGAGTGAACAAAAATAAACCTTAGATATATATTAGTTTAAAAATATGCTCAATAAACACAATATTTTCTCAAGCCATACAAAAAAAAAAAACACATAGAGGATTTGTTTTCAAATGCCCCCCATGGTTGGTTCAGCTAATTAAACATATATTCAGTGCAAGGTCATAAGGTCACAGAGCCAGACACCATTCGAGGAAGAAGCAGGTTGTGTTGGGCGCAGAGGGAGGGTGTCTGAGTAGACCAATTACAGCGTGACTAGACAACACCTCTGTCATACAAGATGTCTCTTTCCCACGATCTGGGCAGACGTTTCATTCTAATGTCAACTGCTGCTTGGGTCTGTATGCTGCATGTGTGTGACATGTCACGCAACTTATATATGCTGTACGTCCA
>NW_027506903.1:147035-171396 GCF_052324685.1 Brachyhypopomus gauderio
CCAAGACATCAAAAATACTTTAGATATGTATTCGTGTCTACAGTGTGAAACTTATTAACATAATGCAATCTTGTAATTGCTGTGTTTCTTCCATATTTATGAAGCTATTTTTGTATTGTACTTGTCATCACTGTTGAACGAGAATACGGTCTTATGCAGACGAAATAAAACCAAAAAACATTGTCTTACTCTCATCTTACATTCAAGCGTTAATGTAAACTTGCTTTTTTAAACTACCTTATTTTTCTCCGTATCTCAGATTTTTTTTTTTTATGAAAAAGTTAAAACCACAAAGGAAACTGTAATTATGTTTGACGTTCCCGTGGTCATTAAAACACCCCAAAGAACCGTAACGCTTATTGCGTTGCCATTCAGGAAAATCCGCACGAGCTCTGGCGGCCCGGCGCCCGTGACGCGTCCCGCATGGTAATGGGCTACAAGTTGCTTCTACCGCACGAGACTTGAGCTTGAACTTGACCGTCGTGTTCGCTTGGGAACCAAGACGCGAATTTGTCCCCCTGCTATTACCATGCACGAGTTAGTGTCAACCCTCATTTCCATAAATTCCCGCCTGCCTTCAATTAAAAAGGCGAGAGCTGAGAGAAACTCCCTTTCTGGATCAGGCCGTGAAGACAACTCACAGCTCATCTAAGCTAAGACTCTGTAAGTTCATTTTCGATTTAGTTTTTTTTTTTACATTTTTATTTTACATGGTTAATTGACTGACTATCAATGTAACATTAACACAGACCTAATTTTGTTATTTTATAATTTAGCGTTTTACTTATTTAAGTAAAAAATAGAAAACTATAAAAATGTACTATGTGTAAATTGATCGCTAGATACGTGCGTTGTTCTGATCATGGAGGCTGTTCATTTAGCGGACGGGATTTATTCAGTGTGATCTGAAAACCTCCCTATAACGACTCGGTTGTTTATCTTCACTCAATCACGGCTGCGTTCGTGAAATCAAGTGTTTCTCTTGTAGCTTTCTTGCAGTCTTCGTTTTTGGTTTTGCTATATGTTGTGGAGAAATCTGACTTGTAATGATTTCGCAAAGACTCTACAGCGTTTCGCTGATGTGACACATGTCATCAGACACGTGACGTTACGGGTCAGGATGAAACGGGGCTGGCGGCGCACCGTGTTTAAACACGTCTCGCGCTTTTACACAATTCCGTTTATGACGTGAACGCATTGTGTCCTGAATTTGGACTTAAAATCTTCCATCTAGGAGCGTTTCATATGTCCTAGGAACCTCACACGGCCTCCTTGCGGCGCACCGTACGTCACACAGACTTTGGCCTCCGCTCTATCGTATAATAATGTGTTGGCTCCGTCCTCTTATGGTGTGGAACATTCAGAAGGTCCAATAAGCGTTATAGGTCGTCTATAAGATAATACAAACTATTATTGCTAATCAAACAAACAGAAAATAAACAAATGGGCAAAGAATCGCAACACGTATGTGTACGCGTGTACGAGATGCACCGTATTTGTGAGGAATCGGACTAAGATCACTGCGTTTTTCTGATTCAGCACAGTCACGTTACAATTACAGTTTTAGACATGATGGAACTGAGGAAGAGACAAACGGGTATCGCTTCCAAACGAATTTAGATCACATTTGTTTTGCACGTGAAGGACCATCATACACAGGAATTACAGAGGATGGGTGACGTGCCTGTCTGTGACGGTTTTTGGTTTTATACACGCGCACGTGTCAGTGTCTCTGTGGGCGATTTCTCCAACATTTTTACAGAGTAGTTTCATATACCATCACTGCCATGCTACACACATATAACATTCAGTCGCAACTATTATTTTTGCATAATTCATGACACTATGACGTCTCTGGGTTATTACACACGTGCTGTTCCTCAGCGGTGTAATCACCATGTTATAAATATGTAGCAACTCGTGAACATTAGCTGAGGCCTTTTGCTCATAGGTAGCTTGGTTGCTGGGTGACTATAATAGGCTAAAGTAACCCCACAGGGGTGAGCTGCATAACCAGGAGTTGTGTGGTTGTTCACATTGCGTGAAGGCAGTGTGAAGGTGAGCGCACAGGTGTGGACACAGACCCCCCCCCCCCCGAAGGACCTAACCAAGACACCTGAGCGCCGGGCAGGCTGACTGCTTAAACGCTTTAAGGCAGCAGTCCAAACAGAGTGCAGGTGCATGCTGGTCGCTAAGAAAGATTTATATGCAGATTTACAAAGGTTGGTGGCCAATCAAGATCTTGCATGCGGCAGGATGTAGACTAAACACCAACACACATTTAGCTGAAGTCCTTCGGACTGCGCTGTACCTGAGCCGATGGCCAGGGGTGTCTGGTTTTACTTGTGCTTTTGTAATAAGGCCATACGTTTGGAAACCTGGAAAATTAAGAGCGGACCAAAACAATTTTTAAGGGTTTAAAAAAGTAAATAAATCGTTTTTTTTATTATTATGCACATTCAAATGTTTACCTCGCTGTGTTTAATTTATGCATTATTTAATTGCAAGCTACTTGCATAATACAAGACTCAGCACCCACAACATGTACAAAGAAATAAAGAAGTAATCAGCAAAAGAATAGCAATCTCAGTCCCTTACTAACACACGACCCACAGCGAGACATACAAAAAAACCCATAGGCGCTCATTTGATAGCTACAATATAGCGTAGAACTGGAATACCGCGTAGTATTAAATGGCTAAACAGCTTACGATAGACCATGACGCAGTCACACATACGTCATCACTGGATCCTCGTCCGCGTGAAGCTCTTTGCGTAGACCGAAAAGCTTCAGCACGTGGACATACAAATGAAGCTTCTTAGCCTGGTAAACAACAAACAAACAAACAGCATTAGGTGTTTGTTAACATTCGGATTCTACTTTTGGATGTTGATGTTAATTTCCCTTAATAAAAATAAATACATTTGAGAACTCAACTCAGTGTACAAATACTTTAAAAACCTCTGCGCGTACGGGAATAGGGTTGTGCTGTAAAGAATATATACGAGGCTTATACAAGAGACAGCTATACATTCCTGCAAATAGCCTATAGAAATAGTGCAGAAATTCTGCTGAAATGTAAGCAAAACATCTATCTATCCGTCTATCTGTCTATCTAGTCTATCTATCTATCTATCTATCAATCATATATATATATATATATATATATATATATATATATATATATATATATATATATATATATATATATATATATAATAACTTAATAACTTAACACCAAAATATATGAAACAACCCATCCAGGAACACTTCAGTTAAAAGATTTAATATTAAAAGTAATATTCTGGGTAGGTCGTGCAGGATTACATGTTGCCTTTTTTATCTTTTGCTGTACTGAATGTCTTTTGGAGCTGATAACAACACTAAATGTATTATCTAAAAATTCCTTTAAAACCGAGGTTGAAGGTTAAAGCGATGACTGAAGAAGGTTAGGGGTCAAGGTCAATGATTAGCCACGAAGACAGGCGTACACAAAACGCCAGAAACAGAAACATTTAGTTTGTCATCTTAAATGTAAACATTTTAAAATGTTATTGTAATTTGACACAATTTCAGGATTACATGTTCATTGTAATGGACTGGATGCTCAGAGGTCTTTGGAAATAGTTTAATCTAGTTTCAACTTGCAGTAAAAACAACTTAAAGATGGTGCTCAAAGATTCCCTTAAAACCTGGGCTAGTTATTTGAATGTAGTGATAGTGATTGAATGTTAATGTAATATTAAATCTTTTAAAGAAAATTGTTATGTTAACATTTCAAAATGTTGGAATACATAGGAGGTCCGTTTTTTATACGCCCACATTTGGAAGAAGTAGGCCTGTCTGCGCAATTGCGTATTTACGTAGCTTTAAATTAAAATTATATTTGGGTTTTCATATATAGTTAACTTGATTGTATGCAATAATATATTAGCATAATATATTAGATATATTCAGCTTTTGGGCCGACATAAAGTACTGGTAATGGCAATGCAGAAGTGCCCTTAATGTTAAAAGTATAAGCGTGATTTATAAAAACCTCTGAGGTTTTTCTTGTCCGTTTTAGCGCATAAATAAAATAAAAGTCTATGTGAATGAGCGTGTGCGAACTCTTAATATCAGGAGAAGTGTATAGGTCGCTGTATCTGTGTCCGTATATTTAAGGGTTTAAAATATTTTACTGAAAATCTCAATCGTAATTACAATGTAATTTATCTTACAATGTATTTATCTTAGGAGGCCAGACACTCAATAGCCTCAATAGGTTTGAGTATTCTTATATGTAGTGATGCGTATAAAAGCACACAGCTTCTGTGTGTATTAGTTTATTTTTTAATGGTTTAGGGCTTGTGTTGCAGTATACTCGCGTTTGTGTGTTTGTGACACAACGTGAAATGATCGTTAATTGAAATTCCTGCATATTAGAGGCGCTCTAGTATCAACATCTAGACTGTCTGTAGGTCACGTCTCTTGAATCTATACAGAAATGCTGGACTGGGCTTCCCAAAAATATCGTAACGTTTAACTTAATTTAAACTTAAAATTGTAGAGCGGGTGTTACAGTGAGCGCTCTCAATCATTAAAGATGACGTTAATTCTACGATGATTTTGGGAAATGGGGCCCGTGTTCCTACCCGTACTGTGCCTTAAAACACAACCATGGTTTCAGTTACATAAAATTTTGTAAAATTGCAAACAAAGTATAATAGTTTGATAAAGAATCGAGTGTTAAAAGTGTAATTTATTCCATGTAGGTATTGTAATCAGTTAACAATCTGAACGTGCTGGACATGTAACTACAGATAGAATGTATTTCATAGTTTGTAAAGTTACATACATTAATATAATTTATAATTATAAATCATCAGAATTGGAAGGTTTGCGTGCCTGTGGAGCAGAAAACAGCTTGCAACAGGCTAAATACATTAACAGCCATTGCATGTACATGTGGCAGATACGTGCAAAAAGATCCAACTTCACTGGACATTATCAATTATTCTGCGAGCTGGTCTTCAAAGTATTATACAGTCATTACTTTGCTGTATCACATTAGTTTATATACTTGGTGAGAATGAATACATATTCAAATAATTTGAAGACTCGAACAGTTTAAGTATGCGAAAGCTTGCTGGTTTGAATGTACCGCGCAAAAAGTCCAACAGCGAAGCCGCGTGGGCCGCGAACAACCATTGGCGCGTGGAACCGCTAGGTGTTAATCAACGTGGCGAGTCACGCGTTTGCGCCAGATAGTGCGACGTGTGCACCAGCGTGGAGCCCCGTGACACATCACCAACTGGTGTCTTCTGGTCCACTGGTGTAAACTTATTTATTTTGCATTATGAATGTGTTATTATAAATCAAGGGGATTTAAAACTTTTTATACATTGCTGACACGTGGATCCCGTGATTTCTTGTGTTTTTCGAATCGACCACAGTATAATTAAGAGGAATTCGAGTTTTAAGGGCTATCTTTGAAAGGGATTTCGTCGCGAGTGAAGATCAACGAAACCCAACCGGTCTGCCAATTAGAAAACGCCAAAGTTTAACCAACCGGAGGACTGAATACTAAAACGAGGCCGTATAACTATTTTGAGAAGACATTTAGTCTTTCCAAAAGAAAATAGAGTAAATCGTGGCGATCTGACGAATTATTTATAAGCTTCCCCGCGCACCTTACTAGCTCTGAGATGTTCTGCAATATCCCATTCTAGCCAGGACTGATAGATTGCCCTCTCCGACTCCCCCCCCCCTCCCCTCGCGCCCCCTCTCCCGTGTGCGCGTGCTTTGCGCTCGCCCCCCCCCCCCCCTCCCCGCGCGAGCTCTATTTCATTCTCTCGCGCCTACCCTATCAGTCTCTTCCCTCTCTCTCTCACTGTCGCGGCTGTTTTCTGACGAGAAAAGGAACATAAAGGACGTAAAAATTAATGAAAGCCAAAGAGCTCCGTTCACGCAGAGTTGGAACAAAAGACGGCGAATCACAATGACCGATCGCGTGAGGATCGCGAGCGCTAAAGACTTCAGTTTCAGTTCACGTTCGAGTGAAACTGCTCCAACGATTCAAACCGCTCCGGGTTCAAACCCGAATATCCAGCAGGACGCTGCACAGTAGCGATCGACGGATGCACCGACGTCCCTAACTTTTTTTCCATTTGAGAACCTGGTGAGCATTTCTACTTTAATAAGGTCTTTGTTTCAGTACATCCTAGACGCTGTAAGCTACGTACTAACTTCTCGGTTGTTTTATGCCCTCCTAACAGCCTTTAACTCTTGATGTGGACGAGGTATGTTACGTTAAAACTAGGCTACTTAGTGTATGTTTACTGTTGCCAAAATCAGTCTGGGGAAGAAATGTTGCATTCGGACGAGAAAATCAAACACAATAAATCCTTTTGAGTGAATATAATTTTGACTTCATAAACTGATCTGTGGTGAATTTCTGCACTTAGACTTCGATTGCCTCAACATTTTAATTTTGGTACGATTGGGGTGTGTGTGCGTATGTATACCAAACTGAAAATGTCGGTATTGGCTACGAAAAAAAACTAATAATAGCTACATAGTGTGCGAACAGCTCGTCTAAATAAGCTACAGAAATCAGTTAATCCGATATAATAAATTGTTGCGTGCTTTTTCGGGCCTATTGGACGTAGAACACTTCGTCCTAGCCCAGTGTATATATTTCTTTCAAGGCTAGAATAAATGAGTGATGTGCAATGTAAATAGATTTGCTCTAATAGGCTGTTAAGAGCACGGAGCCTGGGAAAATGTCGGGGGGCCTCGGAAGCCGGGCGGAGACGCCAGACTCTCTTGTCCTCGCCCCTCGCTGTTCCCAGACGATATTCTCATGCTAATGAGGAACAGCTCGCTGTTGAACTTGGTGTTGACTTGTTTCTTTGGGGGCTAATTTTTCTCGGTCACTTGTTTGTGGGAAGATTTTTTTTTCTCAGGGTTCTTCAGCGAGTAATTTTTTTCGAGAGTGGAACAAAAGACATAGATTGATCACGGCTGAGTTGAAGATGTGTATGGGTGTCCTTTATTGTTGAATAGTAAAGAATTTATTTGTAAGCTATTTCATTTTATTTTCAGAATGTTTTATGTTTTTTTTAACTGCTAATAAAATGTGTTTCATGCACGTTCAATGCGGTATTATGCTCAAGTTGCATCGTTACCAAATACCTCATTGGTTATGTACGCTTCGCTTCGCCAAACTGCACGCCTGCTGCGAAATATTCTTACTAACGGTGCTTAGAACATTTAGACTTTAGTGAAGGGGCGGCTTGTGTTCAACGAGCAACAGGTGCGGGTAGGCCTTAAAAGGTTGTGTGTGTAAACCATGTTGTCACTAAAATCTCACGAATTCAATTACTGCTGAGTATTTAGCGAGAGGATTTGCTGGATAAGTAGTGGTTTTTGTGAGTGTTTTGCATTTTGTTTACAACTACGATTTTCCCCCCGTTTTGTGTATTGATTGGTGCACGAACGCCTTCGATTAAACAAATACAGTTATCTATTACAGTTAAATATCTAAAAAACAGTAAAAATAATAATAAGTAAAAATAAAAAAACACATACGTAGTGTATTTGTGTTGTGAGTTTTTTTAGTCTGTGTGATAGATGAGATAAGAGAAATGATATGTGTGTTTAGGACGTATCATTATACGTCGTCTGTTGAAAATGTATCGCATAAACCCTAAATGTTATTTTCTCTCTCTCTCTCTCTCTCTCTCTCTCTCTCTCTCTCTCTCTCTCTCTCTCTCTCACACACACACACACACACACACACACACACACACACACACACAAACACACACACACTCTCTCTCTCTCTCTCTCTCACACACACACACACACACACACACACACACACACACACACGCACACACACACACACACACACACACACACACACACACACACACACACACGATCAATTACTGAACGAGCTTTGCAAGACACAGTCCTCATCTCAAGAGCATTTCTGTGCATTAGTGTGTTTCGGTCTTTCTTGGGAGGTACTAGCATAAACTCTTCTGGATATTGTAGACGTGGTGAGGTTTGATTGGGTAAAGCGTGTTGCTTGCATATTTTATCGGCTGTTGCATGGTGTTCATTAGCAATTTAAGGGAATTTCAGGACCGAGGACAGGGCTTCACGACTGCTGTAGAACTAACTTATCCAGGATCTCTGGACTGTACGAGATAGCCATTGCGGAGTATATTAATTCTTTAAAATTATTATATATTATATTTTTATATCACATGATACAACAAGTCGATCAAAATTGCTTATTTTAAATCTGCTATATTTTTATTGTCGTTTATCGTTATTGTCGTTATAATTGTGGTCATTGTTCTGTTATTTTATTCTATTTTGTAAATGGAAAGAAGACACATATGATATTATAATATATATTGTGTCTCTAGATATATATATATATATATATATATATATATATATATATATATATATATATATATATATATATATATATATATATATATATATATATATATATATATATATATATATAAAGGGAGATACATCTAAGAGTTTAATGATGACATGATTGTCTACTCTACATTGTATTTTATGAAAATGAAAACAACGACAAAAAGAATTGAAAATGCTGGAAAATGATTAACTAGTTAATGGTAGACAAATTAACTAACTGTCTACCAAACATGGCATTTCTCTCTCTTTCTCTGTCTCTTTCCCTCTCTCTCTCTCTCACACACACACACACACACACACACACACACACACACACACACACACACACACACACACACACACACACACACACACAAAGAGAATACATTGTACCTATGTGAAGAAATGTAACTCTCTTCAATAATAAACATCTGAATTAAAATTACGATAGCTTGTGTATTGTTAATAGGCTAATTAGCAATTAATAAGACGGTTGTTATCCTTACCAAGCAGATGAACATGCTGCGCAAACTTCGAAAAAGATTAATCATTTCTTACATAACAGAACATCTAGACCAGTTTTATAGGTGAAACAGTGTTTGATAGCTTTCACCTCGTTGCGATGTCTATGGGTTTAATTCTACGGTCGCCACAAGGGGTCTAACAGCTTAGGTATTAAATATAGCTGGATTTACAAACCTCACCTATCCCCTTCAATAGATCGATTCACATGCTTAGAACTAAGTCTATGCAAACCGTTTAAGAAATAATAATAAAAAACGTATTTGGACGTCTAAATAGAAAGTTATAAATGTATCTTTGGACCAACCATATCCATATCTAATAATACCATAAATACTAACAAAGGCCGTCATATGCTATATTTGGAGCAATGCAGTGTTTTGTGAGTTGTAGGCGGGAACACGGGCTTCCATGCTGTGTGATGGTCACCGCGTGCTCTCGAGCACCACACCCCCGTTATCTCATCTGTGGTGCATTCCATTTTGCAAATCAAAACTATGCAGCTAAGGAAGATTCCATTATGGGTACACGCTTGAAGGTGCGCGTGCCTGCGCCCGTGTGCATGGCGAGGCATTCGTCTGTTGATGGGAATTTTTCCAAGTTTGTTTTCGCCGTTACTTTCTCAATATTAGATGCATTTACAAAGACACACTACCAGAATGTTGTTTTTATGTACCCCCTTTTCCCCCCCAGCAAAGTTATAGAACGGTAACGTGTAATCAGTGAGCTTTGGGTCAAGGTGGTCTGATGTATGTTGCTATTGAACATATATATTCAATGCATGCGGCATAGGACACACAAGTTCAAAAGTACGGTCATTGATGTTTCCAAAGCAGGCCCTTTGTAGTAATTTTATTGTTATGATAATTATATTCGTTCATGATGATGAATATCCTACAGAGCACGTCACCGAAATCGTGAAAATGAGCAACATAACTTGTGTAATATTTTGCAGGATTTTAAATCACTTTTGGTGAAGTAGCATGGGATATTTGTCTGCACTGTTTGTACTAATTTACTTTTGTGCAGAAATGCTGTGCTTTGCTGTGTGTGTGTGTGTGTGTGTGTGTGTGTGTGTGTGTGTGTGTGTGTGTGTGTGTGTGTGGAGGGGGGGGCGGGGACACACAGACTGAGCAGTGGTGTGTGTATGCGTTGCGCTGGTCACTTACACTGGTTTCTCCACGCGGTTCTGGAAGTCTGGCTCTGAATGCTGATATCCACGTATAGTGGGAAGTCTTAACATCATTGACGAGTCACTCAAGAGTTTATTCAGCCCAGTTTACAGTAAGTCTCTGGTTTCGTGGATTGGATTCGCTTTGGATTAACCAAACGGCGGAAATTACTCAGAGGCGAAACGGTGTAAGTAATTGGACACACTGTACAGTCTGATCAAACGCGGTTCATTGACGCTTGAATTTAACGGTAAAGAGTTTAATTGTTTATGTTGTGCATTGCGTTTAAAGAATTAACAAGCTGGACGAACTACATAGCTTTATAACTCCCTGCTTTGACTTGAACGTAGTTTAGGTTTTCGCTTTTTTTTGGAGGACTGTCTTCTGCGAACTATTGAAATGCACAAAGTTGGTACGCTTCCTTTTGTATTCACCAGTTTTCTGACACTTAAGATGTCTTTGTTAGTTTTGTTCTTTGAAGTTTGAGTCAGGTAAATACATCGTGATGTTACTAAAGTCGTTAAAGACCAGACACACAGTTTGGTCTTTAATTAAATTACACGTAGTTTATATTAATTCATAATTTCATATAGATACATTTGCTGAATATTTACTTAGCTGTGTAATCGTGCGTGTGTGTTTTATGTGCCATCATCCCAGAATATGGATAATTTTTTCCCCAAAAGTCTTTGCTAAGGGATATTTGCAAGTGATCCTTTAAGTTATATTCAGAGGTAAGGCTTTAAATTCTCGACGTTGAGCCAAGTCCCAAATAAGTGCTCTCTGGTGAGGGAGCGCGAGTGCGTGTAGGAGCCTCTCACGCGCCAGCAAGTGCTATGGTACCATGTGACCACAACGGAGGCAACATCTTGAGCGCCGCGGTCCCTTTAAGATGCATGGGTTAGTTTTTCTCTTTGGTTATCTAGCTGTATGAGTTTATGAAATTTCATAAAGCTAGAGAACCGAATGTATAAACTAATTCCACACACTTCGAGACCCGCCGAATGGCGCGAGGAGCGCGAGGGCGGGGGGAAGGTTTTTTGGAGTGCCGAAGCCTGCGTGATCTCGCCTGTGCTGTGAATATACAGCTCTCCAGGACGGGATTCCGGTTTCAACATCGTTTATGCCTGCCTCTGTATATATACTGTGCATGTCTGATGTAGTTTTCTAGGACGAACTCGCATGCAACGAACCAAGCGGGATTGTTGTCAACCGGGGACACCCCGTATGCAAACCGTGGCGCGTATATGACGCACGTTGATGATGGTATATTAAGCGCTTTCGTGCTCATTGATCGTCGGTAGTGTCCGAGGTCTCGCACACGTAGCTTTGTTTCGCACTCAGTAGAAGTCTCGATTTTTAAATCAAGTATTTTGTGCGGCTGTTGTCTCGGTTACATTATTACGTGGTCGCGGGGCGCCCTGAAACGGTTAAAAGAGGTGCGTCGTTGGATTGGTTCTCGGCTGCATGTCACGTGGGTTTTAAGAGGAACGTGTTGTTTCATGCAGTATTGATGTTAACCACCATAGCCTTCCAATAACCAGAATAAGTAGGTTATGTGTACAAAGACATATCTTGTTTCGTTGTGTAGTGCTGAAGGGACAGCGACAGTCCAAAACAGGGGATTCCCCTGACGGTACCCAGTACCAGTCTTAACGCTGGCACGGGGCCCATTTTGTTTGTGTCTGGATTGCTTCCGATACGTGATCCTAGTTTCTCACATAGTAATATTGAGTGATAAAATGTTAAAGTCATGCCTTTATTCAAGCAGGGTGTACCTCAACTCACCACCTGCTTTCTTAGATCATACCATTTCCCAATTTGCTGTGAGTATCATATAAACAAACGCGATGACAGGATTCTTTATACGTCAACTTCGGCACGCGCATGTTGGCAGCGGTTTGGTGACAATCTTCTCACATAGTCTCTTGCATCATTGAAAGGTACCATAGCAACGTCTTGTTTTGTGCTTATGAACAGTATCATTTTCTCACTACAAAAGCCCGTGGCAGGCCGTGTTGTGGATGTGTGGTGTGCAGGGCTAGAGAGAGATCTCTCAGCAGGCTAAAATACACAGTCCCGGTTACTTCAACTTAACTGAATTGTGGAGGAAAAATAAGCACATGCCCTGATTCTCTGTACATGTGTCAAAGTACAGCAACTGGCAGTAGATAAACACTGAACGATGGTCTTTCTTCTTATGAGGATCAAGCTGCCAGTTGTGTTTATAAATGCCAATATTAGATAATTATTCAAGCACAAAATAATATATAAATCATTTTTTTCGTTTCAAAGATTCATGACAGGCTATCATCATATTTTAATAAAAGAAAGTATTTATGTTTTGAGTTAAAAGATGATGTGTGCTGTGTGGTCCAATTATAAGTGATCGCACTTGGTTGCATCTGAATTGTATACTTGTTCATTTTGTCATTATCCTTCTAGGGTCACTGTGTTTGTTGTGTGATATAGTTTGTTCCTTTACCAGGTTGTGGTGTAAGGCTTTAACTTTTACCGTTAATGTTGTCTTTCAGCCCTAACTGTCTGTAGGTGCATAAAATATCATCTTGCCTATGGCCATTCCATGCACAGTAAAACCTATAAAGATATTATAGGTCCCCTCGTATTCTGCATGGGAACTGCTATATATACTTGACATTGACTCTTTATGTGTTATACTGTTTTGGGGATGAAATAGTGCCAATAATAGGGTAAACCTACTTAGTACCTGTGTGTGTGTGGGGGGGGGGGTGTTGAGAGAGAAAGAGAGAGTGAGAGAGCTAGAGCAAGGGAGAGGGGGAGAAAGAGGGAGAGAGAATTATACTTAAAACATGAAAACATGACATAAAAAACTATATTTTCAATTAAGAAATTACTATAAAGAACTACAGTAGTGTCAATTTAAAATATGAATCACACTTTAATATACTCTGAAGCTGAGTATAAATTAATCTGAGAGTTTTCTTTTCATGTCTGAAAAAGACCATGGAAGACATTATCCTGTTTGCTAAAAATGGAGAAAAATCTACTACTAATAGAACCCAGAGTCATCAATCATCAAAGCATACCAATGTCCCTTCTCAACGTTACATCCATATTAATATATTTTTTTCTCTCTCTGTGATTTTAGTTTTTTTGCCAAGAGGAGTAAGATCATCCATTAGATTCTTCAGCAGGGTCTTGTGTCTTTGCCCCACACCCAAGAACCATTCTACTCTATAGCAGGTAAAGCAAAGAACATTGTCATAACTGCATAAGAGATAAAATGGTAATATGATAATATGAAGTGATAGTGTGTCTATTCTGTTTAAGGGAGTCCATGAAACAGCAAAGCACTGTGATCAGAACCATTTACAACATACAGTCGACAGTGTTGTGCCTATAAAATCGGCATTAATTAGGCCTTTGATTTTGTCTGTTTTGGTACAGTTTATAGCTGTGTGTTGTGTCACTCTACATGTTTCAACATTTGGAATAATTACTTAGGAGAATTTCGAAATGGCTGTAAAATATCTCAGTCTTGTGGATGGCTTGCCTCCAGATAAGGCACCGAACAGATTACATTTTTTGTAACTAACTTGGTTTTTGCTATCATAATATCAATTAAGTATTAAGTAATTCATTTACCAGCTCCAGTGTTATAAAGCTAAATATTCTACATTGAATGCCCGCATTAAATTCACACGAGACCACAACTTAGCTATATGTTTTCTGTAACCAACTTTCTAATTTACACTTAATATAGTTGACAAACTACATTTCCCATGAGCATAGTGCTATTTCGTTACCTGTTCTGTCCCAATGTTGACCACGATCTGTGCACACAGGCATCTGTTTCGGCCTGCAAATTGCATTATTTCAACTACCTTTACAAGCCAACGTTATTGGTGTCCTTGTTTTTTCTTTGTTTTGTCATTTAAACCAGTGAAGTTTTCACCCTTATGTTTTTAAACAACAGCAGAGGGTTTGAGAGGGTGAGGGTTAGGGTGAGGGTTAGGGTGAGGGTTAGGGTGAGGGTTACCTCTCACAAGCCTACGTCCCAGACTCCCCAGTAGTGTGTGGCACTCAGAGAGAGAGAGAGAGGTGGGGTTCCTGCCCTGTCGCCCTGTTTCATTCTCCACAGGTCTGGAGGTGTCCTGAATCCACCACTTTTTCTTCCTGAAATACCAACAGTGAATTCAGTGCATGATGAATATTAATCATTTGATTTAATTTTAGTGTAATTATATTTACTCACGTGCAAAAAAAAAAAAAAGAAAAGAAAAAGGGGCATATAACAGCGTTGCGGTCTATAGTGGGGAGTGTGTGAATGGTGGATTGGAATGTGTGGAGAAGCTGGCGTTCCTGTAAGGCTGAAGACACCGGGACACTGGGACACCGGGACACCGGGACAACCTCGAGGGACGAGGTCAACATGACCTGTACATGACCCAGCTTAATCAGTCCAGACCTGTGAATACCAAAGCCCCTCTGGACAGACCTGCTCACCAGCATACATCAAGCACTGCTGGGGTAGTCTGCAACAGTTTGGCTGGTAAAGAGAGTGGGTTAAGACCAGAGATTAGGAGTTTGGTTTTGGGTTAAGACCAGAGGTTGAGAGTTTGGGTTTGGGTTAAGAGCAGAGATTAAAAGTTTGGGTTTGGGTTAAGACCAAAGGTCAAGAGTTTGGGTTTGGGTTAAGACCAGGGGTCAAGAGTTTGGGTTTGGGTTAAGACCAGAGGTTAAGAGTTTGGGTTTGGGTTAAGACCAGAGATTAAAAGTTTGGGTTTGGATTAAGACCAAATGTCAAGAATTTGGGTTTGGGTTAAGACCAGAGATTAAAAGTTTGGGTTTGGATTAAGACCAAATGTCAAGAATTTGGGTTTGGGTTAAGACCAGAGGTTAAGAGTTTGGGTTTGGGTTAAGACCAGAGGTTAAGAGCTTGGGTTAAAACCTGGATTAAGACCTGAGATGAATAGTTTGGGTTTGGGTTAATACCTGTATTAAAACCAGAGATTAAGAGTTTGGGTTAAAACCTAGGTAAAGACCAGAGATTAAGAGTTTGGGTTTGGGTTAAGACCAGAGGTCAAGAGTTCGGGTTTTGGTTAAAATCTGGATTAAGACTAGATATTAAGAGTTTGGGTTTGGATAAAGACCTGTGTTAAATCCCAGGAAGAAGACCTGTGAGCAAACCCATTGTTAGTAAAATCCATTATTGCATTCTTGTCTGACATAAGTAATAATGTATTGACTGATGTGTTAAAGCAGCATGAACTGGGCATTTAAAGCACACAGGGAGGTTGTACGTCGAGTTTACATCACAGCTTCCTAAATCTGAAGGGGATGCATAGGACTGTCTCCTTGGCAACCGTCTACGTATAGCAGGATTACAGCAGGAGTATCCACATAGCTTCGAATTATACCAATAATTATACCAATAATCACATTATATTACCTATTCTAAAACCTTGTGTTGAACACTGATGAAGTCTTTTTTTGTGAAACCAGACAGAATGCACACTACAAATTCACAAATGAACAAAATGGCATTCGATAGTCTATGAATCCCCGTGAAGTTCACTTGGTTTTGAATTTTTAGAAAAAGTAAACGCTAAACGTGAAGTCACTTCAGAATATGCAGAATATGAATGTCGACGTAGGGCCTTGTTTCTGCTGTGCGAAATGGGAGTTCACAACTCAAGAGCGATGCGAGTTTTCTCACAGGTCGAGGAAGGTCCTCGGCTGGCCGGGCCATCAGAGCTGAGGCGTGTTTGTGTGCACATAGCGCTCTCATTCGTTGACTTAAATTACGCCCTCCACATTGGGTGGGCAACAGGAAATAAATCTCTCTAAACAAATGCTGTGAATGTCATGGACGTGGTGTGTGTAGCTGTAGGTGTGGGTGGAGCCAGGGGCACTTGGGCAGATTCAGCTCACACACATCACTCCTCTGACCAGTTTACCACCACTGGTGTATTTATTATGTCTTACAGGTCCCCCCAAGATCTTAAGAACACACACACACACACACACAGATAGATAAAGTGAAGATCCAATCGTCATTTCACCATCTCCCTGAATAGGAAAACAAAGCTAAATTGTAAACAAAGTAAAAGTGTTGAGCCTGCAGGGGAAAAAGAAAAGAAAGAACAGATGAGAAAAGAAAAGAGAGATTTTTGGATGTTCAGGTTTGTGTAGCTGTGACCGGCCCAGCGAGTGGAGACTGACCTCTTTAACGCTTCTACAAAACGGAGCTTGAATAATGAGATGTATTTATGAAGACCACTGGGGGGGCGGGAAGGTAGCTGGTGGAGTTGGGGGGGGGGGGGGGGGGGAGTGTGGAGTTGGGCGGGGGGTCTGGTGGAGGTGGAGTGGGGGGGTATGGTGGGATAGAGTTGGGCGGGGGGTCTGGTGGAGGTGGAGTGGGGGGGTATGGTGGGATAGAGTTGGGCGGGGGGTCTGGTGGAGGTGGAGTGGGGGGGGTATGGAGGGATAGAGTTGGGGGGGGTCTGGTGGAGGTGGAGTGGGGGGGTATGGAGGGATAGAGTTGGGGGGGGTCTGGTGGAGGTGGAGTGGGGGGGTATGGTGGGATAGAGTTGGGGGGGGTCTGGTGGAGGTGGAGTGGGGAGGGTCTTTTTGAAAAGGAGCAGACTGGAGATTGAATGGAGAGGGGTTAAAGAATGGGGGGGGGGGTTAGGGAGACGGAGTGTGTATGTGTGGGGGGGGGGGGGTTAGGGAGACGGAGTGTGTATGTGTGGGGGGGGGGGGGGGCATGGTGCTTTTGGGCCTCCACTAGTGGGGTGCAGAGGGGCAGCTGTGAAAAGAGTGGGGTGGAAAGAGAGGGAGAGACAGACAGAGAGAGAGAGAGACAGACAGAGAGAGAGAGAGAGGCATCTGTGAAAGGAGTGGAGCCCTTTTTCCCACGCCCAGCACGACACGAAACAGTCGCACAGCCTGGAAGGGTCACGTCACACACGGCTAATATATACGCAGAGCGACAGAGAATATCAGAGAGAGACAGACAGAAAGTGTCTGATGATAGACACCTGCATCTCTCAGACACACTCATGTCTCACTCTCCACCCTACAGGAGCACAGCTCCAGCATCCATAGATGGTGAAAGACCGTCTTATTGACCTCAGTGAAACATACTAATTAATTCAAGGCCAGTTTTTTTTCATGCAAATTCTAGTGTAGTTCATGAAAAATGCCTGTGTGGTTTGCTTATGTTTGCAAAAAATATATTTTTTTAAACTACAGTCACTCAGCAAACTTGGCCAGCCGATTGCTAAACTTGGCCTTGTACATGTCTGTCTCTGAGTCATGACCATATCTGTGTGTGTGTGTGTGTGTGTGTGTGTGTGTGTGTGTGTGTGTGTGTGTGTGTGTGTGTGGGAGGAGAGGCAGACTGATCTAGTGAGACAGAAAGAGCAGCTCAACACAAACCGTTGTGTGTGTGTGTGTGTGTGGGGGGGGGGGGGGGGGTGTCTGTTAGTGGAATACATAGCAACTTAGTTGGAATGTCTTTCTGAGGGTCATTCAATAAGATCTGTGATCTATGTCCATAATAGGGGGCCAACAGAGGGTGTGTGTGTGTGTGTGTGTGTGTGTCACAGAGACCTGGGGCATGGGAGGAGAGTTGTTCTAAAGTCTTTGGACAGCTTTGAATGTAGAAGAAACATCTAAACATTATTTCTGAGTGGGAAGGATGGTTTGCTCTAAAACAACACCTTACAGTGTGTGTGCTGTACCCATGTGGTCCAGTGGCCTCCTAAGACCGTGAAAGACACAGGGAGACTTCTCATCGCACACCAGTGAGAGAGCGTGTTGTTTGTGAGCTGACAGTGTTCACTATAACAGCAGAAAATAAGACCGTTGAAGATTATTTAGTATATATTTGTGTGAACATGCACAGTATCAAAGGACTTTCAGACCACGAGTCCTCATGGCTCTGTCCCCTGGAGGAGACCTAAAAGCCCAGAAACACCCTCTCACTTAGAGTCATTTTTATGACTCTGTAGTTTTGAGGTGTTAAATCGCATTTACATACACGGATGTTTTATATCAAAGGATCCTCACAAATGTGCCGATGAAAGCAAAGCCCCCCCCCCCCCCCCCCCGGCGCTTTTGTATTAGCATAACACAGTCGTCATTAGTGGCGGAGCTGTGTGGTGGGCGGAGCCCTCTCCCCGCGGCCCCGCCTCCTGAATGCGCTTGGCGGCCGTGTCACGCTCAATTTGCTCCCGCATGCCTTGTTTACCCTCCTTTATGTTCCTGGAAAACCTCAAAGACACAAGCTCGTCCTTTGAGCAAATACAGACCAGCGTGTTGCATCCACCCTGCTCCACCCGCTCCTCCCGGACACCCACCCTCCCCTCCGCCTCCTTTCTTCCCTTCTCCGCAGATTCAGATGGAAATGAGGAAGGGGAGGAGCTCCTTCTAATTAGTTCAATGCGAGGATGCTTAGCGCCAACCGCCGGCCTCTTTGTGCGGGCGTGCGTGGAGCGTCAGGGTGGTGCCGGCGGAGGTGGAGGTGGTTTTGGGGTCGGACCTGAATGGCTCCTCTCTCCGGGCCCTTGGGGGGAGGGGGAGAAAGAGAGAGAGAGAGAGTCAACGAAGACACTTTGTCACCCCATCTCTAGGCAAACAACGAGGAGGCATAAACAAACGAGTTTGTTTTTGAAGATGTTGCAGGTGATGAGTGTAGAGACCTCACATGTTAAAGTGCCCCAGTGCGTGTGAGAACGTCTCCACGGGCCCTCGCGCTGGATTCTGTCACTGGAAAATAATGGTATGAAATTACCAGTGTTAATTGCTTCATCGGTAACGCGGTCGATTCTTTAGGCGGCTCGGTGCTCTCAGAATATCGCCACGCGTTGACTGTTCAAATTAAACTGTCTGTTTCGTGTTTTAGTCCATTAGAAATGACTGTTGAGCATTCCTGTTCATTTCCCCTAAAAAGGCGCTGAACGTTAAATAACATAATTACAAAATTATCTAAACCTTAGCATACCAGACCCGTCAGCGTGTCAGCAAAACGCTCGTGACACAAACGGAGAATAAAAGCAGGTTATAGCAGCGGGTGGTATTTTCTGAAGTCCCTTCATAGCTCAGCAGACACCGTGCGTTTTTCTGCTGGGTGTTTCGGGGATGGGGGGGTCTGACCGTGGTGGGGGTGTGCACACATGATTCTCCTCTAGCGGCTTTGAGTGGCCTCTTCTGATCAATAGAGAGAGAGAGAGAGAGAGAGAGAGAGAGAGTGTGTGTGTGTGTGTGTGTGTGTGTGTGTGTGTGTGTGTGTGTGTGTGTGTGTGTGTGTGTGTGTGTGTGTGTGTGTGTGTGTGCGTGCGTGTGTGTGTGTGTGTGTATACGCCGCTTGCTAGTTCGGTGCAGTATAGAGCAAACACACACAGGCTTCGTGGAAACAGGAGAAGTGTGTGAATGGCCCTAAATGGTCGTTTCAGGCTAATCTGTTTATTTGTTCAATTCATTAGCATTCCTGAATCTATTATTAGTTGTCTGTACTTGTGTTTCAGGGGGTGACTACGAAATAAAGACAAGATGTTTATTTTACAAACATGGCAAAACACATATAACAGAAGTAAGTATAATAGAAAATGTGCCCATTACATTTATATTAATTATGATGAAAAATACCTGAAAATATGTAGGAAGTGAGATATTTGTGAGTAAAACTACATTCCTGTGTCTCTTGAGTTCATGTAAGGTTTGTTATAATGTCGGAGTGAATTAAGTTTGAAACGTTGTTCATGTGTGTTCAGATCACCTGCCTCTCCCGTGTCAGTCAGGGTGTGTGTTGCATTGTCATTATTCCACTATGGTTAGGACTGATAAACTCAGCATGTGTTAGTATGCACAGAAAAATCACATATTGTGTATGTGTGCACACACATGCAAGCAAACACACACACACACACACACACACACTTTTGCTTAGTCCATTTGTTCTAGTCTCTCTTTATCTCTCTCTCTCTGTCTCTATCTCTCTCTGTCTGTCTGTCTCTCTGTGTGTGTCTTTCTGTCTCACTCTCTATCTCGCTCTCTCTGTCTGTCTCACTCTCTATCTCGCTCTCTCTGTCTGTCCCTCTGTCTCTCTCTCTGTCTGTCTCACTCTCTCAGGCCTGGTATGAGTGATGTAGAGAAGAGTAGGGGAGGTTGCTATGGTGACAAATTGTCAGAGTTAACCAGAGGGGAAACAAATAAAGAGCAGTTAGAGTGGAGAGCTGTGTGTGTGTGTGTGTGTGGGGGGGGGGGGGTGCATACACCCCTGAGGTTGCCATGTTGTTCATCTCAGATAAGATGCTGAAATGTTAATTCAGTTGCAGCTGCCACTATACAGCAGAACTCACATAAGGAACAAACACACCAGCGTGTGAAGCGCAGTCTCCTCCCTGATTACCTAAATACTTCAACCCCCGGGGCTTTTCTGCCATGACACTTATACCCTTATTCCCCCAGCACTCACTACCCCCCCCCCCCATCTCTCTTTCTCCCCCCCTCTCTGTCTCATTCCAGATAGATCTGTCACTTCATTTTCCTTCAGTTTCCCTCTCGCACCTGTCTCTTGTCCCTCAGTGTCCCGCGTTAGTGTCCCGCACCAGCCAAGTGTCCTGCGGTGTCCTGCTCTTGCTCTCTGCCCACGTCCAGGTGTTTCGGAGACCGGTAGCGCTGTTGCCATGGCGCGGGTGGAGTCACCGTGCTGCGTCCCTCCCCACCTGGGCTTCTCCACCCGTGATATTTACAACTTTCCCTCAGCCCGCCTTTCCAGGACCAGTCCAAAGCCACGGACGGAAGCCCCCCCCCCCCCCCCCCCCCTCCACTCTTTCTCCTCCAGAGCCTCCCTTCCTCCCTCCATCCATTCATCCACCCACCCATCCATCCATCCAGGGTGGATACAATGGCGGGGCCTTGCGCCGGGCCCGATCGGGCCATGTCTATGCTGGCGGCAGCCCGAGGAGTGTGAATGTTCGCGGGCTCTATTGTCCCTGCGTGGACAGGGAGTTAACACCCATGTCCGGGCCCCGTGAATGGAGTCATTGTGTCTGAAACACCCAGTGTGCCCCCAACTCTGCCCCCCCACTCTCCCACAGCCCCCCCATGCCTGCATACTCCCACATACTGCTTGCAAAAAGTACTCGCCACAGAATACTCCGCGTGGTCTGCGGTCACAAACGTTGAGCTCAGATTGTAAAGATCGTACGGTGCATAAATCACGGCCATTTGCATCAGGCGCTTTGAGGCCAGCGCGGGACACAAACGGCTGAATCCGGCTTTGTTGTTCTTTTTCGTTTTCTGCAGCGAAGAGGATGAGAAGACTCGGAGAGGAAGAGGAGGAGGAGGAGGGGGGATGGAGAATGGCAAGAGACAGATGGATGAACTCTGCGAGCAGCTACTCAGACTGCGATGGCCAAGGGCCCTGCTCCTCCGCACGGCTCCGTCTCAATCCCGGGGAGCGCGGTAACGCGCTGAGGCCAGCTGGGGTGAGCCGGTGTGGGCTTGAGAGGCAGCCTGAACCCCCCTCGGTCAACAGCACCTCTGGAGCGCAGAGATCGAGAGAAATCAATACAAAGAAAGAGGAACCGAGACTGGAACACCCAAGCTAGCTCCTAGCCTGCAAGCTGATGACCTCACACACACAAGAATATATACAAGTACATATTTATTCTCTCTCTCACATGCACACACACACACACACAATACTGCTAGCAAACACCGGTCCTGATTCGGTGTGTGTGTGTTTGGGTATGTTCCTACATAAGTAAGTTTTACCTTGAGGGCATCTTATATTACAGTCCAGAGTGGCCTCGGTTATGTTTCCGTGAGAAGGCTGAAGGCCCCACAACTCCACCACGTTCCTCTCCTGCACGCCACGGTCTCCACAGCCCCCTCCGTCTCCACACTGGGAGATGAACGTCCAACCATGAACTCCAATCCCGAGCACCTCCCAGTGCGTTCCCTCGGAAGGAGAGCGACCCCGACCCCGACGTTCCTCTCTGCTCCTCCTCGTCTGAGGAGATTTCCTCTCCAGACATCCACGCCTGTAACGGCCGCCCCCCTCCCCGTGCCGAGTGGAGGCTCTCAGCCCGGACACTCCGCCTTGTCCGGGGCGGCAGGCCACGCCCCAATCCCCACGCCCGCCGTGGAGCTAACGGACAATGGGACACCCGACGAAGAACCACGACAGAGGGGACGCGGAACCAGACAGCGGACGGACGTGAGCGCGGCTAACGAGGTGAGTCTAGACGAAGTGGCACACAGGAGTTGTGCTCGGTGTAAACTCCGGGCTAACGCAGCGCCGTGTCTGTTCTGAACGGTATTACAAAAAGCCTCACAGAAGATTAGATTATAGTAAATGTAGTTTCCTGGAAATGGAATAAGATGTTTAAAAAAAGAGTGACAGGCAAAGTGGATCGTACCATTTTGTAGTCTTGGGTGGGTTTATTGCGAGTGCAGTAAATGATGAACTCAGGTAATGAAAGCTCACTCTACTGTTCACCGCCACATGCCCGTGCCAGTCAGACAGTGGTGCCAGTCTGCCCTGTGTGGGGTGTGGTGGGGTCAGTCTGCCCTGTGTGGGGTGTGGTGGTGCCAGTCTGCCCTGTGTGGGGTGTGGTGGGGTCAGTCTGCCCTGTGTGGGGGTGTGGTGGGGTCAGTCTGACCTGTGTGGGGTGTGGTGGGGTCAGTCTGACCTGTGTGAGGCGTGGTGGGGTCAGTCTGTCCTGTGTGAGGCGTGGTGGGGTCAGTCTGTCCTGTGTGAGGCGTGGTGGGGTCAGTCTGTCCTGTGTGAGGCGTGGTGGGGTCAGTCTGCCCTGTGTGGGGCGTGGTGGGGTCAGTCTGCCCTGTGTGGGGTGTGGTGGGGTCAGTCTGTCCTGTGTGAGGCGTGGTGGGGTCAGTCTGTCCACTGTTGCCCGGGCTGCTGGGTCAGGGAGCATCTGGCTGGCACGGCCACAGACAAAATGGCCGTCATCGCCGCCGCCGACTGGCCGTTTCCCTCCAAAAGATGGCGGCACCACTTTTTTCCCAGCTTTTTCTCTTGCCGTTTGCCATCTGTGCGACCGTTAGCCATATGCAAATGCTGCCTAATTGCATTTGCATATCCTTGAATTAGTTAGCGGGCCTTGAGAACGAGGCTAATCGCTCGCGAACATGGAGGCCAAGTATGCAAATCACTCCACGGGGGGCATGTTGAGAAAAAAGGAACCTGCGTTGGTGCTTACCCCTCCCCCCTCCCTCCTTCTACCCCTCCCCCCCCTCCCTCCTTCTACCCCTCCCTCCCTCCCTCTCTCTTTCTCTCTCTCTCTCTCTCTCTCCCCATCTATCTCTCGTCTTTCTCCCTTTCCCTCTCTCTCACCCCCTTTCTCTCTCTCTATCCCCCTCTCTCTCTCTCTCTCTCTCTGTCCCCCTTTCCCTCTCTCTCACCCCCTTTCTCTCTCTCTTTCCCTTTCTCTGTCTCTCTCTGTCCCCCCCTCTCTCTCTCTGTCCCCCTTTCTCTCTCTCTTTCCTCTAATCTTTTATGCCCTGCATTAACTGTGTTTTATAGCTGTCAGTAGAGCTACGCTAATTCTGCCATATGAGATGTGTGAGCTAGCTAGACGTTTCAGTCGACAACTACCCCCCACCCCACCCCCCATGCAAATCTCTCACTGTAAAGGCAAAGAAGGGGGTGGGGGGGGGGGGGGGGGGGGGGGGGGGGGGGGGGGCAAGTCCATGACAGTCTCCTGGGCAGACAGACCATAATTACCCCATCACTATGCACACAGCTCGCCGCCTTGGCTCAGAGAATGTGTCGTTGCACCCGTCGGTGTGTGTGTGTGTGTGTGTGTGTGTCGTGCCCATTGTGGAAGCATGTGCCATGTGGTAAAGGCTTTGCTTCGCCTCAGACCTCCCATTGTGAGCACAGATCAGTACCATCACACGGGCATCATAAATAATTCACCACACCAGCGATGGCAACGTCGCCGTCTGCCGTAAAATCTGACGTGACGTCGATGTACAGTAAGCCGGTGTCTGTCTGTCGGGGGCCGTTTGTGAGGAACACGCCAGGTTCAGGTTCACCCACTGGTCTCTCCTCTCTCTTGTGGTGTGTTCACACTTAAGGCACATTTTTAAGCCTAATTACAACAGACAGTGTGGTTTGCTTTGACAAGGATGTAGCACTCAGCGATGTCTGCTACGTGACACACATCTCGCATGCCCACACGTGTGTGAGAGCACGCGTGTGTGTGTGTGTGTGTCG
>NW_027506903.1:171896-214396 GCF_052324685.1 Brachyhypopomus gauderio
GTACACCAGCAGGGATGTAAATATATTCAGAGTGAAGGAACGCTGAGGGCTTCTGCACGTGGTTCTGTCTCACGTTCCTCCATGTGGCCACAGCTCATTTTGCGTGCTTTAGAAACAGAATCTAATTCTCTGCATGGAGCACTAATTTTAGATTAGTTGTCAAAAAATCTAGGACATCACCCTCTTAATTTTCAGCTAACCCTAAAAGACGAAATTAGCTCGGATTTTCGCGTTTGAGAAACGGCGGTTGAATTCAGATCAGCAACTTCCTCCAGACTCCAAACATTACGTAACACTCAGACTTCAAAATCTCTGGGCGTTGTCTCGTCAGATGCACCTGTGTTGACGTCCCCATGCGGGTTCTGCTCCTCTGCACACAGGAGGTCACAGGAAGCTGCCCCTCAGGATGGTGTCCATAGGCTGAGGGTAGAGGCGGGCCCTGCGGCTACAGTGAGGTCATCATATTTAAACATGCGTGCTTTCGGTCCGACCCACGTTGGTTCTGGTTAGGCATGGTGGCTGTGGACTACCATGCTTCTGGTTCAGCTTAGCGATTGTGGACTTCCGTGGTTCTGGATCGGCACGGTGACTGCAGAGCGTCATGGTTTCGGGTCGGTATGGTGATTGTGGACCACCATGGTTACGGGTCGGCATGGCCTATGGTCTGTGTGCTGGACGAGTGGACTGCTGGATGACATTCACACAGCAACGACAAAATGGCGCATACGCCCTGCTCGTCTACACGTGTGTGTGTGTGTGTGTGTGTGTGTGTGTGTGTGTGTGTGTGTGTGTGTGTGTGTGTGTGTGTGTGTGTGTGTGTGTGTGAGGTCTAGTGGGGGCATGAGGTTTGGCTTGCATTTGAACATGGGGCTTTTTGGGGTTCGTCTTTGGGGGATGGGGTACAGAGGGAGGTCTGGCTGTCTGGGACAGAAAAGATCCCATTAAAATGTGTGTATGGATGAGTCTGTGTGTGTGTGTGTGTGTGTGTGTGTGTGTGTGTGTGTGTGTGCGCATTTGGGGGGGGGGGGGGGGGGTTAACAGGGAGAGAATAGTGTCTGGCTTGGCACATGTGTCTATGTGAGAGGCTAATTTGCATATTTAGCCTAGCTTGACTGCACATATGTCACCCAGCCTAAACAGATGCAATGACACGTCGACCCCCCCCCCCCCCCCCCCAACACACACACACACACACACACACACACACACACACACACACACACACACACACACACACACTCCACCCCAACTCAAATAATAATGCCACTGAATAAACCTGACGCGTCATGTCACTATCAACGGCCACTTTAGTGTTCCCAGGTTGCCTGAGCAGAAAGCGCCCAGTACCACAGAGAGCACGGACCGGGCTACGCAGACCCGGCTACGCGGCAGCTCATTGGTGGAGTGGGGTGACATTGATACCACAAAGCCACTGGGTTCCCCATCTCCATGACAACGGGGTGGCCCCAGCCAATGCCATGCAAGCAGGAACAGGAAGCAGAGGTGGAGAGAGGCAGAGTTGACCCTACCCACGCTGGGGAGCCAGGAACATTGAAGCAGAGGGAGTGTGTGCTCAAAGGTGAGCACACGTGAGCACACGTGAGCACACGTGAGCGTTATGAAGTTCTTCTGAAAAATGGGATTTGAGTCATAACCCAACACAGGTCGCCAGCTGTGAGACGCTATGAGAAACTAACCAAATAACGTCGCCGTTCAGACACGCAGAGCTGCGTTCGACTTTGGAAAAGACAAAAAGCCCAGAGATGCTAACCTCCTAAAATTCAAGATGCTTAAATGAATATTACAGGTGCAGTTTCAGCTGGGTGAAATGTGATGTGGAGAGTCTTCCTGAGTGCTGCTCTTCATTGGAGAGCCCCCCCCCCCCTGTGAGGGCCTTGCTAATGCCTCTAACCTAGTATAATGGACCTCTTCTGTCTGGCTGAGATAGCCATTGACGGCCGACGCTGATGGAGAGGGTTAGCACTTAGCAAAGCTGAACTGTGGAAAACAGGAAAACAGCACGCCGGTGCTAGCACACCGCCGCTAGCACGCTAGCGCTTCTTTCTTGTTTTTGCCCAGTCGTTTGTTTGTTTTCCGGCACAGTGAAGCTACGGTCCTCTTCCAGGCAGAGGCCGCGTGCTGCTGCTAATTGTGGACATCAGCCACAGTCCTGAGTTCACCGGGTTTGTCTAAATTGAGAATATTAATCTTGGGGAGGGGGGCTGGTTAGAGCAGCAGCAGACCCAGACAATACTGGCCTCCCGACATAAATATTAAGCCCTGGAACGTCCTTCGTGAGGGCCGTTGAAGGCGGGGCCTCTTCGCAGGCCGTGGGAATGCAAAGAAAGTTTGCGGCCCGACTGTGGCGCTGTGAAAGCATGCGCAGCAGGTGAGCTAGGAGCCCAGGGGTCAAGGTCAAGAGGGGGGGCGGGGGCCTCGTCTGCTCGCGCAGTCTAGCCGATGTCTGTCTGGAACCAAATGCAAATGAGCTCGACCGTTTAATAATCACTCCGGCGGCGTGTTTGCCTAACGTCACGCTTCTTTATGAAGCTTCGGCTAGACACAAGGGGGGGTGGTGTCTTACCACCATCTATCCCCCATCCACCCCCCAATACCCCCGACCCCCCCGACTGTGATGTCACAGGGTGATATAATATAGTTCCAGACATTTACTCCATCCTCCCCTCATAGTGCAAACACTTCCCATGGTTACCGGCTGTAACTCCTCTGCTGTTCATCCCTCGTTCTTCTCACAATGGCCGTTTGATTGACATCCTCTGCCTCCTTTGTGTCTGGAAACGCGAAACGCGGCTGTTCGCTCAAGACGTCCGGCCGGCATCCGCTTTGTCTCGCCGACTCGCCCGGGCGAATCGCCGCGGCAAAACAAAAAAAAACGACGATGGCCGCTGAAACAATGGCCATTTAAAAAAACAAGAAAAGGTGAAGAATGGGCTAATTGTCGAGCGACGAGCGGTGATCGCCGAGCGGTGGTCGCCGGCCGAGTTCCTCGAGCTTTTATTTCACGTGGTTTTGGGGCGGCTGCGCCTCCTCTGCTGACGTTCTTTCTGCCTGTGGCCTCCTGGCTGTCAACGTCCCCTGAGCGCCTTTCATAGAGTTGACGGAGCAGTAGATCGTTTCGATGGGCCCTTCCAAAGTGGTGTAGCATCGTTTAGGCCCCCAGGAGCACTCGGACACGCCCACGCTCTCATCTACGTTTGGCTGTCTCAGCATCGCCGGAACGGGTCTCGCGGTCCATTTCCGTGGGGTTTTCGTTTATGTTAGAACAGTGGTGGTGGACTAATTGGAGATGGGCGTGTACCGTCCGAGGTGGACCGAACTTAAAGGATGGACGGTTTGTTTTAAGGTCTCCCGCGTCTAGTTCATTCCGCTCGCCACGGAAGAACAAACACCCAGTGAGATACCCGCTTAACGTCTGGTAGCAGAGCGCTCTCCGCCCGCAGCAGTACACGCCGCCATTAAAACCCCCGAGCAGACCCTCGACTGTAAACACACTTGACGTTAAACGGCACGTCCGCCGTGGCCCCTTCAAACGAGGGACCCTCACCACGGCCGGCACTGCTGGAGGAAGACGAGGGAGAATGGGGAAGAGGAGCAGTGCTTGAACCTGCTGCCTTAGATTCTTTTCTACCCTCACTTTAAGCTTCATTTACTCAGCAGAAAAAGATTCCCTCCCTCCTCCCACACCCCTCCCCCCCCAACATGGCCTCAATAGACCTGTCCCTGCTCCAAAGCCTCTCTCTACCCTTTTCTCCTCTCCCCCCACCCCACACCCCCCTCTGTAGGTTTAATCGTCTCAGCGCTCAGTGAAATCAAGCTCAGTAAAGCCACTTTTGTCCTCCTCTCTCCTCTCTGTCCTCCTCAAAGTTCTCCCCCTTCACTCCGAACGGGCCTTCCGCCCACCGCCTAAAACCTTATTGCCATGTCAACAAAATGTCCGCTCAGCTGGAGTGCCACAATGGCTGGCAGGGTTTAACCTCCTACCTCCTGTCACTCACTCGGCACTGTCCATCTCTCTCTCTCTCTCTCTCTCTCTCTCTCTCTCTCTCTCTCTCTCCCCTCCTTCTCCTCTCTTGCTCTCTCTCTGTTTGCATGCCAAATTTTCTGAACGTCTGATAATGCGAAAGGAAACACACAACTGGTGTCGATACTCCGTTTCAAAATACTTCAAGACACAGAAGCAATTAAGTCCGTTTCTGTAAAAGTCCTCCGTCGATTTCTTGTTTGCGTGCGACATTCACTCCGTTACAAAACCAAAAGTCCCGTCGAAAGTCGGCGACTGCGGCTGGGTTTACGGGCCTCTCCGTGCTCCTGCCTCGTTCTCCGGGGAGCTGAGACGGAACGGCGAGGTGAGCGAACAAAGAGTTCCGCGGAGGCCGCCAGGCTGTCGCTGCAAGTTCGCGCCGAGGACGACCAGGAGGCCGGTCGACGCCGGCTCATCGCCGGACTATTTTGGGAAGCTGGGGTCAAGCGGGTGAGGTACAGCACATCCGCACCACCTGCCCGCGGCCGAGGCGGCAACGGAGAGGCGGTGGTGGAGGCGGTGGTGGGGGGGTGGCGGGGGTTCAGTGCTGACGGAGGCTGAGGTTCCCCTCAGTTGCAGCAGTGAGCCTGCGGGAGAGCCGGGTTTAAGCAGGCGGATGGCACGTTTACATGCGAGTGTTGTCATCACAAGGTGCCTGGACTGTTATTACCGTCAGGACTGGTAGTATGAGTCCACTTGTGTTTCCATCACACACACACACACACACACACACACACACACACACACACACACACACACACTTTAAGGAAGTATAATGAAAAGCCTTATGGAGGTCCTCTACTCACACTGTGCTTGTGCGCAGGGTGCGAACCTTCGTCTCAGGGCACACGGGCCAGCACTCGGGTCGTAGTGCCGTGCGGTGACTCAACCTGGCCGCACGCACCGCGCTGACATCAGCAGCCCCGCCCAGACCCCCCTGACACCCACTGGAAATACCAGGAAGTCCATCTTCATTATGGAGTTTAGACAGTAAGGTGTAAAGTGATAACGGGAACCTGGAGACAATGATAATTTGCTTTTATGCTGTTAATGGATGTTTTTGCAGAGTATATATGAGCTAATCTGTAGTTTAGTGATTGTCTCGCAATAAAGTTGCAGGAGCAAACACAGAATTGGAAATGAACACGTTAACATGTCTCTCAAGACCACGTTGATATTTATTGTGAATCGCTTAGAACGCAACACTCCGAGCTCTCAGCCACTGTTCGCCAAATAAGTCGACTAGCGAGAGTTTCAGGGGAGAAAGGATTTCTGAGGTCTAGTGGATGGGCAGTGACCTTTAGCCCTGCATCGCCATGGAGAGCTGGTTCCCATAGGCTGGGGAGGGTGAGGGGGCGGGGCTGCCATGCCTGCCCTGGTCCGCCCATTCAGGCCTCAGTCACAGTCACTGAAGGTTTCCCATCAACTCGCGATTCAGCCGGGGTGTGAGCCAATGACATGTATTTTTAATGAGGGACTACGTCTTTGTTGGAACGACACAATATCAAGGCAAAGGAGGGGGGTGCAGATGAAATCACACACACACTCACACACACACACACACACACACATTTTTCTCACTTTGTCCTCATTTTTTCTATTTCTCTTTCTCTCTCTCGGCTTCCTTAGCTGAATCCTTCAGTGAGCCCCACAATACAAAATTCCCCACAGTAAACTTTTTTGCACCACTTAGCATCATGATATCATCAGGAATATAAACTCTCCTGATGTTAATCATATAAATAAATATCAAACAAAACAAAATAATCAGTGGCCCTCCAGATTTTTTATCCATCTGTAACTCTTTCTGTCTTTTTTTTTTTTATCTCTGAGCACATCAATTAGCATAGAGGCGGGGCTAATCTCAATCCAGACGTTCAGATGTGCTTCCGCAACATTCTCCCCACACACTGTAGCTGTGTGTGTGTTTTAAACAGACACCCTCTCCCCACATACTGTAGCTGTGTGTGTGTTTTAGCCAGACACTCTCTCCCCACACACTGTAGCTGTGTGTGTGTTTTAGCCAGACACCCTCTCCCCACACACTGTAGCTGTGTGTGTGTTTTAGCCAGACACCCTCTCCCCACACACTGTAGCTGTGTGTGTGTTTTAGCCAGACACACTCTCCCCACACACTGTAGCTGTGTGTGTGTTTTAGCCAGACACCCTCTCCCCACACACTGTAGCTGTGTGTGTGTTTTAGCCAGACACCCTCTCCCCACACACTGTAGCTGTGTGTGTGTTTTAGCCAGACACACTCTCCCCACACACTGTAGCTGTGTGTGTGTTTTAGCCAGACACCCTCTCCCCACACACTGTAGCTGTGTGTGTGTTTTAACCAGACACCCTCTCCCCACACACTGTAGCTGTGTGTGTGTTTTAGCCAGACACACTCTCCCCACATACTGGAGCTGTGTGTGTGTTTTAGCCAGACACACTCTCCCCACACACTGTAGCTGTGTGTGTGTTTTAGCCAGACACTCTCTCCCCACACACTGTAGCTGTGTGTGTGTTTTAGCCAGACACCCTCTCCCCACACACTGTAGCTGTGTGTGTGTTTTAGCCAGACACCCTCTCCCCACACACTGTAGCTGTGTGTGTGTTTTAGCCAGACACCCTCTCCCCACACAAGCCATTCAAATCTTTCTCCCACACTTTTACACACTCACATACTCCAAAATCCATGGCCCCTGCCCACCCTTCCCCACACACACACACACACACACACACACACACACACTATTGGATCACCCATTGACAGACACATCTTGTCTTGCACTGTGAATCCAGCACATTCTATTCTCCATCTCTTTATTCGAATATGCAGACGTTAGAAATTAATCACAGCTATCTGCTGCATGTTGTGAGACCGATATTGCCATAGTAACAACTTTGCATTTGGTGTACGTAGCTGTATGCTACAGCGATTAGTCATGACGAGCGAGGCCGGGAGGCGCTTCCTTCCACCTGATAAAATAGTCCTCTACAATAAGACGATTGAACATGAGACATGTGGACCAGAGTGAATGCTGTCTGGCCTTTTATCAGCTTGTGCTTGGCTCTGCTGATGCAAAGAAAATGCTAAATCGTATATGCCAGTTTTTGTTTCAAGTGCTGTAGTAGTGTGTGTGTGTGTGTGTGTGTGTGTGTGTGTGTGTGTGTGTGTGTGTGTGTGTGTGTGTGTGTGTGTTTCTGTCTAGTTTTGGTGTCCCAGGGGCCATGTTAGTTTGCTCCCATAGGATTCACTTTTCGTCTACAACACCCCCCCCCACCCCTCCACAGAATGAGAGGTCACATTGAGGATCCAGACAGGGTGTGTGTGTGTGTGTGTGTGTGTGTGTGTGTGTGTGTGTGTGGCAGAGCCAGACAGCCTGTGCATTGACCTGTGCCTATACACAGACTGGGAGGTCGCAGTCTTATGAATGAGTGAATGAGACTGTGTGTGTGTGTGTGTGTGTGTGTGTGTGTGTGTGTGTGTGTGTGTGTGTGTGTGTGTGTGTGTGTGTGTGCGTTAGCGCTGTTGCCCAAGCCTGCAAGTGAGTGGGGACTCGGACATCATCACTGCTGGGGGGTGGAGGAGGGGCCAAGGTGATCCAGTGTTAACTCCGCCCTGGGGAGGAGCCAATGTGAGCCAGTGTTAACTCCGCCCTGGGGAGGAGTCAATGTGATCCAGTGTTAACCCCGCCCTGGGGAGGAGCCAATGTGATCCAATGTTAACCCCGCCCTGGGGAGGAGCCAATGTGATCCAGTGTTCATCACCTGGCCCCTCCCACATGCAGAGTGAAGGGGCCTTGTTTAGCTTTGACAGGCACTTATTTTGACCAGTGAGAAACAGTGAAACGGGGCTGCACTACTGATATAGCGATCACGCCACCCGAAGAACAGACTGCAAGTCAGTCCACACCATCAGTCTACACATCAGGTTTACTCATCATGTAGACCTACTGCAATTGATCGTGTAATTGGCTCACAGATAAACATACGTGTTTACAATATTACAATGACCATATCTGGTTCACCCCATTGATTCTTGAATACTCCCTCCAGAGCGAAGGTACTAATCACGGTGTCGAATGCCTGCTGTCTGTCGGGCCTCAGAACAGTCTGCCTGGTGGAATCTGCTACCACCAACTCCTCACCTGGTTCTTCATGCCGGGCCACTCTGCTCTCTTCCCATAGGTCCCCTCCCTGCAGCCAATCAGATGCGAGGAGTCCCGCAGAGGACAGCGACGTCCAGGCGCCCCTCTTACACGTGGACACCGGGAGGGACGAAGCCCTCGGTCAGAATCTCAAGGTGGCCGATATCCAACGTCAGCTCGAGAACTTGTCTGAAGTTCACCTGATCTTAAAAAATAACAGCAATAAGAATTTCCACTGGACACTTGCTGTGGTATTCTTTTTCATTACTGCTTAACGCAGAGACAGGACGTTTCACCTGTCCTGTTTTTGTCCTGAATTGTCCTGCCGGTGGACGATCTTCAGAAGGTAAGTAGATCCACACAGAGGTAAGAGAGATACGTGTATACTTTTAGCGTTGTCATACGTGCTGGTGAACTTCACATAGTAATTCTATAGCCCAGTATGTAGTTACCTGTTGTTTTATGCATGTATGTAGGCAACTTATGTTTGATTTTCCTAAACCACAAAATCATGGCTGTAGTTTAGATATTCGACTGCCTGACAGTACTATTGTCCGATGCCTTTTAACTTTACTACATCGTTAGCCATGGAAAAACAGCAAATACGTCACAAGAAATTAAATTGTACCTCCCTGTTTTAAAGTGATATTCAATAAAGTTTCTAATAAAATATTCCATTGTGTCTTTTTTTCACTCTAATCAAGGTTATAACAGAAAAATAACAACAAAAATTACATGAATGAAATGCGCAAAGCGAAGTTACTATCTCACGGTAAATATGAATGTATGAATTCATTTTAAAAGCGATATATGTGTTTTATATAAAGTACAAGCAGAAACGAGTGGTTGACCCTGATATGGGAGAGACAGATAGAGACAGAGGGACATGAATATGTCTTGACTAAACTTACTCCGCATCAGCGTCCTCGTCTTGGGTGGCCCAAGTCTGAAGTGCTAGAGTGGGATAAGCACTCGCATCTGGGTTTAGACACGCACACACACACACACACGCATACACACACACACACACACACACACACGCACACACACACACATACATTAAAGATGCGGGATGAATCGCTAGGCATGGCCTACTTGGTTAATCTCGTTACGCCCTGAGAGTTCGTGATCATTTGGGTGAATAAACGCGCACTTAAAGCAGAAACGACCGCATTCACGGTCCTCCACGCAGGAACCGGCGTGCCGCCGCCAAAGTGTTCTTTGTTTAAAGTTTGAACAGACGTAGGTTAATATAATTAGCTAGAAAACGTGGCCTTGTTTCTTTGATCACCTCCGTAGTTATTATAAAGCTGAATAGAATCAAAATAATAGCTGACGTAAGAAGACAAAAGTGACGTTAGGTAGATGTGCATTAAATAAAAAGAGCATTTATGTTGGCTAATTTTAGGAAGCAATTTTTATTTTATTTTATTGAGTATATTTTTTTTATACATGGCACGTTTATCAGCGTTTCTTCTGCAACATTTAGGCCTTTTATCTCCTTACAAAAAGAAAGAACATTTGCAGTAGTCTTAATTGATTTTCTCGTTACGCACGTGTGGAGTAGAGATTAGTTTATTTAGGACTGAAAAAGAATGTTGAAAAGCGTAGGAACGGCATGTTGAAAAACAAAATCTTAATTTTCCTAATTTTCAATGTCTTAACATTATAAAAAAATATTATCGATATTAAGAGAAATTGTTAGCAGCTTGGACAGATATTTTAAGTACGCTTAAAAAAAATACTGTAGACTCTATACCACTGTCAAGGCAGACGTCTTCACGGCGAATTAATGCAGCTGATCATGGCATTTATGTCAAGTATTTTTCTTTTAAAATAATTGTAGTGATTAGTTTTTTTCAACAATTCACTACAAAACATAGGTTACCAAAGACGTAAACTCCACCTACTTTACAAATGATTAAAAAGTCACCATTACAATTAAAAGTATCTAAAATAAACAGGAATAAATATCAGTTATTTAACTAATTAAAACAATTCACCAACTCTATCTGCCTGTAAACCAATGAGTAAGCACTCCATTTTGCAGACCACGGCCCCAATTCAGAACCGATCGTTTCAAATTTCTCCCACTCCCCTGTGGGCAGGTTTTAGCCACTGGCCCTTCAAAGTGGATATGGCGTGTTTTCACGGAGGCTGGGGGACCGTCTCTTCCAGGACGCCTTAGTCCCCTGCCTGTCCCTTTATGACGGCACTTCCTGTGCGATGGAATAAACCAATCAGCTGCACGTTACTGCAAGGTGAACCGTGGTTGTATTATTGCGTCATCAGAAAATCCTCAGAAACCACGCCACTAATAATAAAATACGGTTCTTATTTTAGGTCAGTGGTGAGATTTAAAAAAAACTCAACTCCCTCTTGCGGACCACCTAAACACGCAGGTGAATATTAGTAGGCCTACTGGGTATGACGGCTGAGGCATAGCATGTATTATGGCGGATGCATACGTTTCTGTACTGTCCCCTTGAAGCTGAAATGGTATGAACCACTCCTAAAACCGAAGCGTATTTGCATGGTCCTCTAAATACCTTTACATACCTACTAAGCATGGTAATCATGGTAGTAGGCCTTCATACGGGTAGCATCTGGAGATGGATTGAACCGTGCATCGTAGCAATGTATGGAGGCTAGCTCATCTAGTTTAGGTAGATTGATATGCAGTGACCATATATTATACTGAGAATATGATTTTCCTTTGATACAATCTGGCTTGTTGAGTAGCAAATATTGAGAGGGACAGATGGGGTTTGTGTGTGTGTGTGTGTGTGTGTGTGTACGCACTCATAAACAGTAGCATCTAACTGTCCGCAGTGCTAGGATGCTGTGTTGTAAATTATTCATGAGAAATTTGAATACATGCAAATACATTTTCCCTTGATCTGGCACCCTTCCAAGTACCTATGGCAACTGCATCCTCTGGCTCCACCCATTCTGCCCTCTGGTATGAATAAGCCCAACCCCCCACACAACAACAGTTCCTCTCTCCATCCTTTCTTTCTCAAGCAGCAACCTTTGTTCTTTCAGTGTACAATCTCCAGGTTTAAGGCTAAAACTGCTAATTTATTAAACGAAATTTAAAGCTCTATTTGTAGTTGTATTCTTGCGATGCTGCAGATTACAATAAATACATCACTTATCTCCGCACATTCCCAACTAATGATAGCTTCTGAAAGAACCATGTGAGCCCAGGGACCCACCTGACCCGGTAGCAGTACACCCAGGACATTCTGTTCCAGCAATCATTCACAATGAAACCTTTATGTACACTAAATCCAACGCGCATGATACACGGCAAGGTGCTAAAGTGTCACCAATCGCTACGCTATCAATAAGCTTCCACCGCATTATCCGGATTACGAAAAACGTTCTGTCCAGAAAAACATCAGATTAGTTGGGCCTTGCTGCCACTGTAGAGCCAATGTGAAGGTCAGGTTCAGGTCACAGGCAGAAACAAGGGTCCATTTGCTTTGGGCCGTTATGTGGCGCCATCTAGTGGTGCAATAAAAAAAAAGTCTCATGTCAGAGTGGCTGTTGAAGCTCATTTTGTTCATGTTCCATTGATCCTTCCGTTATCAACTTGTACAAGGCAGCGAAATATGTTTATATACTTATGAAATTGTTTATATTTTATGTATTGTTGGTATTTGTTTCACGGGTGTGAAAAACCTTTGAAATGGAAAAACACTGCCAATAAACAATACATTTTTGTCAATATTTTAGACTTTATTTCCATAACCAGAAAATTGCTTTTCTGTGCAACTACTAAAATCACTTAAAATACTAGAGAAATGTATATTTACAGTTTATATACTTATATAGCCTGTAAATGTGTGTATTGTACACTCAGTAATAGTTCTCTTAACTGTTGTCAAACAGCCTACTGAAGATTTCATCTCTGCATTTAACCTGCAGTACAACTCACTTAACCGCGATCAAGTGGCGCCATCTAGTGGCCATATAATTATTTCTAAACGTAACAATCTTTTGAACTTTTCTACTGCGAAATATTCATCTAGTTTTTTTAAGTCGCCATCCTATGACACTCACTAACTTATGCGAGGTAGATTAAAGCAAACGTCATAAGACGTCGAGAAACATTCACATAAAAGTCCATCAAGTTCTTGTCGGAAAAACTAACAACGTAACACAGAATGATTGCAATCTCATTAGTTTAATATACATTCACTTGGTACAATAATTAAATAAACAAAAAACGGCCTGTATGTCAAGAGGTCTCAGAATCAGTCGTTTCAGTGTTAGATCATGGAAGTTTGTTTTGTGAAACCATCCTCACTGAGGGATTATTGACCCCAATGCAAAACGAGCATCATGAAACACAAAGTTACATTATAACATGTACAATTCGTCTTTCTGGGGAAAAGCTGGGTGACTACATGTTAATTTGCATTTTAACAGACGTAATGAGATGAGTCTGACGTGTTTTTAGGATCCCAGAACGGAACATATCCTGTTGAATGGAGGCAGGGCGAAGACAAACGTGTCTCCACCTGTAGTGACCACCACAGGACAGTCTGAACCGGATCTGGCTAGTTCAGGGGTTTATCAGGCCTCTCACGGTTAAAATATCTAAAATGTCATTTTGCCAGCTAAAACTGTTTTGGCATGAAACGATTGTCAGTGTTTAAAATGGGCAAAAGGCATGACTGGATAAAAAATATCTGGTTTAAACATGTTATTCACTGACGTTCATAAAAATAATTGGGGGGGTGGAAGGCCATATATGGCAACATCAGTAACGCCCGCGATCACGGTGCTCGCCATCACCGACATAAGGAAGCCAAACGGCAGGACGCAGGTGAAGTCAAGCATGTGAATTCACAAGAGGGTTTCACACCAAACGACACCCATTAATACGAATTACGAAAATGTCACGCGCAAAAGTGTTATAAAATGTTACTCGCGATGCGTTACAAAAACGCTGCATACCACGTTGTTACATCCAGCACGGAAATGCGTCGTGTTGTTACAACGAAGCGCACGACACGTCGTGCGACAAGCTCGCGATGAGCGCAAAACAACGGTGGAGGATACAAACGAGGACGCGCGAGCGCACACACACACACACACACACACACACAAGAATACAAGGAAGACACGTATACACACTTGCCCTGAGCATTCGCAGGCTATACATATAGCATAAGCTAAAGTTAGCAGCTGAGGATGCCACCAGTTCGGGGGGGGGGGGGGGGGGGGGGGGGGGGGGTAGGAGGAGCTGGGTGGAGGTGTGGGAGGAGCCGAGTGGAGGTGTGGGAGGAGCTGGACCGGTGGCACTCGAGTCTTCCTCAGTCTTCCTCAGAATCCCCAGTCAGGAGAAGCGATGGGCCAATTAATGTTGGACTCAGCATGGCGAGGTGAAGCGGTGCGGTGTTGTGATCAGCCCTCGGGTCGAGGCAGGTACATCCCACATCACAAGGCAGAAGGCTGGCCAGGACGCCATGTTTGATCAGGCCCAGAGGAGCAAGAGCTTCCGCTGCGTCCATGGCCACGGCAGAATGTGGAAGGAATGAAGTTATTGCACTTTGTGGAGATCCTGCAAACCGCAGGACAGACGTGTTGGACGGAGGGGAAGGGGGAGGGGCTTATGGGACATACATTCACTCAGTCTCTGTACCTTTCTCACTGTACTGACTTATTCTACAACTCAGAAAACAAAAATCACACACACACACACACACACACGCACGCACGCACAATCTCAGTCCATCCAACATGTACACGTGTAAACTATCAGTCTGATCTCTACCTGTGTCAGTCTGATCTCTGTGCTTGTGTTAGTCTGATCTAGTCATTAGGCAGCCTTTCCATTTCATCCATTGGCAGCATACGCAAAACCACAACAGCAGCGGTGTCACAAAGAAAGTCCTCCCCTCATTCCACGTTCTGATTGGACGGAACGGTCAGTCTGACTCCCTCTCCTCCCTGCCCCACGCAGCCAGGCCCCTCAAACACGCCTCCCGCCCGTGTCACGGCCAAACACGTCCCCCTCTGGACAGAGGCTGCTGCTCACTCTGAGCTGCGTCACGGCCAAAGTCTTCCCCCTCTGCGCGGAGGCCACGCCCCCTCCGTGGTTCTCCCGCTACCGCGCGCTGTAGCCCACCTTGCGCAGGAGGATCTGCGTGAGGTCAAAGGTCATGAAGCTGATGCCCACGGCGATGGGCCCTTTGACCCAGTTCATGCTCAGGCCCTTGTACAGGCCGCGGACGACGCCCTCCTCGGTGACGATCTCCCGCATGGTGCCCACGATGGAGCCATACGTGTGGCCCGTCACGCCCGCCGTCTGCATCCGCCGCCGAACCACGTCCAGCGGGTAGGAGGACGACTGACCAATCAGACCGGCGCACGCCCCGAACGCCAGACGCTCGTAGGAGTAGGGCTGCGCACGCCCTGTCCTCTCTGAGAACACACACACACACACACACACACACACACACACACACACGTTGGGTGTAGTGAAATTCTGGGTAGGGGGCGAGTCTACATAAACTCCTAAAACCGCACGAGGTCTACGCTAACCGAAAACATAGAACAGCAAATGAAACCCTAGTGTAGAAAAATTAAAATAAAATAAATAAACCCATGCAGTGATCTGAGCTGTGACACAGAAAAAAAACTGCTAGAGACACTGCAGATGTCCCAGAGTGAAGGAACAGGACACCTAATGCAAACCAGAGCCTGGTATACGCCACCATTACAGAGCCTGAACCTTCCCTGGGATACAGCACGCAGTCAGCATGTGTCAAAGACCCAGAAGAGCTCTGTGTTCTCTACAAAACTTAATTCAATAGGCTTCATGTACAGAACCCCACCAGTCTCTCTCTCTCTCTCTCTCTCTCTCTCTCTCACACACACACACACACACACACACACACACACACACGTACCGGCGTGGACTTTTTTTAGGGTCTCGTAGGTGAAGAAGCTCAGGCCAGCGTAGGGAACCACCCCAAGTATCGTGGGGGCGAATCCCCGATACAGGGTCTTCAGCCCCTCCTCACGGGATATCCGGACAAACACATGCAGTATGTTACTGTACCTGATGACCACACACATGCAAACAGTATGATCAGGCCTTCACAGTAGTGACATATCCTGCACTATCACGCACAGCTGTGGCCCAGGTGAGCTCGTCAGCAGGCCCTTATTAGCATAAAGAAGACCTCCCTCTGGTGACATCATGCTTGATAATCAAGGTCTTAATGCCCATCCCTTTAAGGCGTATCCCTTTAAGGCGCATGGCCTCGTCCTTTTCTTACATCTCCTTCGGCGTGACGGCCATGCGGGCTCGGACCAGGTCCAGCGGGTACGTCAACATGGCAGCGGTGGTGCCGGCCAGAGACCCGGCCAGGAGCCTCGGCACCGGGGGCAGGGCTCTGTGACACAGGGGAGATGCCACATTCACGGTTACGATTCTACACGCCACACTTACAGTGGGACCAGAACCGCCCCATGAAGCAGCGCGGTGGGAAAAGCAAGAGCTAGCGCGCATTTGTAAAATCATATCAGTGCTGATGTGATTTCAAAGATGTTTCAAAGGCTTTATAAAGGGTCTTCTATGTTGTATTGTGTTCACAGCCTGGGTAACGGCATTAGCAGTACACTGTGAGCATTCATACACAGGTCATAATTCACCAAGGACATCGGTCAGTTCTGTTTACACCTTAACGCCTTGGCAAGATTCCCACTTTGAATGTCTCGGCTAGCAGAACCTTCATGTTCTGAAATAGCAGTCATCCGATAAAGCAACACCAAGGATCTGTCAGATACGATAAATATGGTTCTGGACCGGATATATACGGATCGGGATATGGCTGCTGTCATGTGAATTCAGCCAGAGCTGAACTTCAATTGGTGGAACTTAGGTTTATAAAACTTTGCCTTTGTTTCCAGTCTTAACAATGTGTGTGCGTGGCGAAGACACTCACTTGCCCTGGAAGCCGTAATAACCTCCCAGGAGTCTCTTGTACTGCTCGTGGGCGCAGAACTGGATGGCGGCGTAGGGTATGACCCGCACCATGGTGGCGGAGTTGCCCCTCCATAAGCTGAGGAAACCCTCCGACAGGTAGGTGCGGTAGATGAGCCGGTACGCCTCCTGTTCGTGGAGAGATCACACGGGGTTCTGCTTCAGCATCGGGGCGGGCGCTCAACAGCGCTTCAAAGGACTCACGCCCCCTAAAGCCCGGCGCCGGTGACCGGACTTGCGGTGGGAGGGGCCTTTATTCTCAACGACAGAGAGGTTCACTCACCTTGGCAGAAAATCGCTTTGAAGAAACTAAAGATGTGAAAGGGGAGAGAGGGGGAGGAAAAAATAAAACAAAAACACAATTAGACATTTAAAAAATAACACAACATTTCTGCGGAGGCTTTAAGGTGAATAGACCTCCTGAAGTCACTAAGGTGAAGTCACTCTTCTCCTTCACACGTGTATTATCTGGAAGACGACAGGTGCTGGGCTCGGAGCGTGCGTGCTGGGTTGGGCAGAAGCTACGCTAGCGTGTTTCAGGTGTCTTGCCTTGGAAGATGATCTTGGTTCGGTCCAGTGGAGCTACGGCGGTTTTAGCCACGGCTCCTGCAAAGGCCCCAGAAAGCAGGGAGTTCAACATGGACCGGCCCTGCTTAAAAGCCTGCGCGCATGCGCACACACACACACACACACACACACACACACGTAGAGGAAAAAAATACCCATATATCACTTTTAAGTCACTCTGGAAAATAGTGCCTGCTAAATCCCAAACACATACATCTATACATATAGGGCGTGCATGCATTACACAAGCACAGAAGCAGCCGTATGCACACGCTATAAATCCACTAGGTCCACTAGGTCCACTGGATCCACTAGGTCACCCTAACTCATCTGATTCAAGAAAGATACGTAAAACCTTCAGGACTGCCAAACCTACAAACATCTCCATGAACATCTCCTATGCAAATCACCCCATTTTACAGATAAATGTGGAAAATCCAGACTCTTACAGTTTTATCCTTTAAAAAAAACATCAATTAGACCTTCTAGACAACTAAAGCGATTACACACAGCAAAAACATTAAGAACTTGTGCAGTAGTGCTGAGAAGTCAAAGGCAACATGGCGGCCATGCTAACAACAGTAGAAGTACTAGGACTCGGGCTGCATTCACAATTCATCCAACACAGCTCAGAATGATCGTCCTGGTCATAAAACTAAAAACATAATCAAATTACACACACACACACACACACACACACACACACACACACACACACACACACACACACACACACACACACACACACACACACACACACACACACACGTCATGTCCACTTCAAAGCAGCCCAGCCGTTTCCAGCCTGTTCGCAGGCATCAATCGTGACAGTCCTGATCACACATCGTGGCATGCGGGCCGAGGTTGAACAGCTGCGAGACATGCAGTTCTGGTCAGCGTGCGTGGGTCAGGCGTAGTGGTCGGCCGATACTGATTTTTCAATGGCCGATGCCGATGTTTAGAGATCAGGCCGAGAGGACAAAGGCTGAAGTATAATGTCGATATCATGTTGATTATTACAAAAATGTAATAGTAATAACAATGAACAACAAATTAAATGACCACAGAAAAAAAATTAAAACTTCAGCAGATAGATCATTTAATCGGATTGATTAATTAATCGGCCGACCACTAGTTCAGAGACAAGTAGATCATTAAGCTGAACTTACGAAAGAAACTAGAAGACAGTAGCCCTGCCTAAGAGACTGCAATATGTTTATTAAAAGAACAGCATCAAAAGATTTAGGCAGGACTAAATATACCACTTATTACAGTTTAAGCAGCTATATGATTACAGAATACTAAACACCTGAAGTCAATAGACAGCGCTATACTGACGATGACCTGCAAACACAGATCAGGAGGGCACCTTCCCATTCTTGGCAGTGTCTTAGCACTTTGACGAGGCAACGTGACAGACATCGTGTCACTGACCTCATTCGTGAGGCTTACGTCACGGTTTATTTGGCTATCTGTGTAACCGTGAGGGGGCCACATGGCATTTTATGACTCCAAAAAAAAAAAGCAACGCTCACAAATATACACTTAAGCTCACTTAGCCAATTTTAATAATATGAACTCGCGCTGCTATTTTCCGAGGGCCTCCCACAGCAGTAGTTTAGGAACAACGCTAAATTGCGGGTCAGGTTATAAAGTTCTGTACTATCACGATGATAACGGCTGAATATTTGTGACAAAATGCACAGCGTCGTGTAGCACGGTATGTCATTCAGGAATGATCACACCAGGGTAAATATTCTACTCTAAGAAAATGATTCCACGACTTATTTTCTCCAAGATGTGCAGGTTGATGCACCAGCAGGCTGCTATTGGCTGCTCTCTGCATTATGCATGATTAGAAATTAGCATCCTTACCTCCGATTGGCCGGAGGAGGTACGCGGCAGGACCTCCCCCTGCGCGAGTGCCCTCTGGTGTTCCTGCACTCCGTTCCCCATACCTGTTCCTCACTCGCATGCACGCCAGCACCTGTGGGCTTGCTGGCCGCACACACACACACACACACACACACACACACACACACACACCGGCTCCCTAGAAGGAAAACAACCCGCATCAGCTAAATTAGCACTGTACCATAAACAACATGCAATTTACTATAGACACATTACATCTTATGGTTCTGCTGGATTAGGTCAGCGGTTTACCAATTAAGCAGCAAACAAAACACACTGCTTTACACATATACACATCCAATACATCACATGCAAAAACAATAACCTAAAAAAGGGGCATTCAGCTCTGAAAGGCTACAGGTCTTCTGAGGTTTTATGAGACGTCTTTCCTCTCGAGTCTTGAGAAACGAGTTTTAAGTCCTTGTTGTCCTTCACGCATTACGGCAGATGCAATCTGATCTGCAGTTTGTTCAAACGCTCCTAAAAAAGCCAAATCCAAGGGTGTCCAGCATCTTAAGACACGATTGTCAGACTTCCACACAGGGAACAGGCAGTGTAAAGCGCTAGCGTGGTCAGGCACTGGGGGACTGTCAGAGGGGAGAACTGCGGCTCACACTCCGATCTAGAGCGACGTCTACAAGGCGTTTCGCAGGGTGAGGGTCCAACACCTCCCCGCCCTGCTGTCACTCAAGGCAAATCTCTCCTGCTTTTCTGGTTTCACAGTTGCGGGGAGCTACACTGGAAATCTCCCAGAGAGCTGTTGGCACCCACAGAGACGTGGGCGGAGGGTTCCCGTTGCAGCGGGGCGGGCGGAGGGTTCTCGTGGCAGCGGGGCGGGCGGAGGGTTCCCATGGCAGTAGCAGGTGGTGCGCAGGGCAGACCTGAAGGACCTTCTGCTGGCCGGTGACCGACGGCTATTCTTGGCCCCCAGGAACAGGGGCAACAGTGTTCACGTGTCACTGCAAGCACCAGGCTCTCTGGGTGAAAGGTTTCCTACTCTAACACACACACACACACACACACACACACACACACACACACACACACACACACACACACACACTGCACACCTGAGTGGCAACGACTGACAGGCTGTGTGCAAACTAAAAGCTGAAGTACAGTAGTAAAATGGTGAAGTTCTGAAATGGGGCGCTCGCTGTAGTGGGAGCAGGTTCATAAGACAAACGATATGCTGGGCACCACCGTGGAAGTTAATCGTTAACTCTCAGCACGATGACAAAACCAGGAAAAGAGGAGCAGTTTAGGACAGGGCAAACCAGGGGAAGGAAAAAAAAGCACATGAATTGAGTCATTAGGTGAGCAGTGTCATCAGGAAAACTGAAGCCAGCGTCAGGCTCATTGGACAGTTCCAAGCCAGGGATCTGAACACCTCTCTACAGGCTCTTTTCTCTTCACACTACACACCAGCCAGTCTGAGCCTGTTAACGAATAAAAAGGCCCTAGATCGCTGTTACATTTATATACACTGCCGGTCAAAGGCTTGGACACACCTACTCTGTTTATGTTTATTATTTTTGACATAAAAAACTGGCAATGTGCCAAACCAAAACATGTTATAAAGAAAACATGTTATTATGCCCTAATAAACAAATATTAGATTATTTGAAGTAACTGTCCTATTGATGGCAGCTTGGCATGTTCTTATTGTTCTGTTGACCAGCTTTCCATCAGTCCTGGAGACGTTCTCACATATGCAGAGCACTCGTAGAGTGAGATTCACGAAATTTAAAATTAAATTAATATAATTTGAGAATTTCGAACGAGATTAAATGAAATTAAACTGCTGAAGATGCATTTAAAAGTGTGTGTGTGTGTTGAGTGAGTTCATAGGCCTATATGTTTGTAAACAAATTTAAGCATAACTCATTAATTAAAAATGCATTTTATTTTCTATTAAGAACATGCAATTAGTCAGATGTTGAAACCTTTGACTGGTAGTATAAACTGACACAAGCAAGCAAAGGCGGTTTGAAATGCATTGTAGGAAGAGAAGTCTTAAAGCAGACATGCACACCTGGACACGTTATCTTGAGGGGTGTGGCATATGGTCTAAGCAGGTAATGCATCCCTGCTGTTTTTATGTTCACAAAACTCACCATTTTCCCCGATCTTTTTGCACTTCTATGAAACACTCTCTTAACACTATTCATTTGCTACAACGCCCCCTCCAAACACACACACAATCTTTCTTTCTGCGTATCAGCTTACAGCAATCGCACCAAGTTTTGTTCAACCTTAAGTACACTGACATTTCGACGCGTCTCATGTTACGAAGGAAAAGTGACCGGACCAACGTGAACACACACGTCCTTTTGTTCCTGAAGAAGTTTGCAAGTAACAAATTAACTCGTAATAAAAACACCAAACACGAGAAAGAAACTCTCAACTCTAAACGCATAAAGTGTACACGGTTAAGCGTGCGTTTGACCAAGTTAAAGTTTTATTCACATTGATGGCCCAATGTCTAACACAAAAACACTTTTGCTGCGCTCACTTAATTCGGATTATAACAACCCAAACGTAACTCAAGTTTGTGCCACCGCATTTGAACACCCAGATTTTATCTTCTAGGCGTTTAACTGCAACTCCAGGCCCGAAACAGTCAGACTAGACTAACCAGAACCAGTTGGACATCTGAAAATGCAACTAACCCAGAAAGAAAGTCACCAGGGCACCGTATCTAAACGTGAACACAGGCTGCGTGATTCGACAGATAACTAATAAACAATTGTTTACTTTACAAAACAACAACACGGACCTAAACCACGGTGGTGGTGGAAGAGAAAAACAAACCGTGTCAAATTCAGCAACATCTCACATCAACCCAGAACTGAATATCAAATGTTTATCAAGTCACCCGATATAATGTTATATATATATTTATAAAACCATGTTTCCACTTACCTTTCTGATAATAACGTGTCGCACTTGTTCCTCTCCCGAAACAGGTCTCCCCCAGCTACAAAACGACTTTTAAAATGTATTTTTACCAATACGAGTGACTATTTTGACTGGCACTCTCCTCGGGTTTAGTTCACGTTAGCGAGCTTAGTTAAACTAACAGGTTAGCTAACGTTACCAGCTAAGTACACTGGCGTCCAGGCAAGCGACTGTGCCGTTTTGCAAACATTGCATTTCAAATTAAAAGTCTCCAAGTCTCGACAGGACGAGAGGGACAAGGGTCGAACATATTTCCTCACTTATGCCGACTTAACTTGCACGAAACCGGCCGTTAAACTCGCACCTTCCATGCTATTTCGTGTATTTTTGTCAGCGAAGGGCGAGTTCAAATGCATTGTGGGAAATGTAGTACGACTTGGATAGGTTCTCTCGAGGGGCGTGGTAGCACAGCGTGTAAACAAGCTGGAGGCACGATCAATATTATTTCTGTAGCGTTTAAACATTACACACATCATTTTCTTTCTGAAATTAAGAGTTCCAGCACAGCTTATAACAAACATAATTCAGTTAAGATTTACTTGAGCTAGCAATGTTTTGTATTTGTTTACATGTATGCTTTAATCACCCTTTTACACGTTCACTTATCAAGCACTTGATGTTGCTGAGAATTTTAAAATTATTTTTTAGTTGCCTGGTTACTAATGTGAGAAAGAAACTACTTTGGCGAACAAAACGCCCTTCTCATGCATAACGTTTGCTTGTAAAGGAAAGCAGATGTTAAGAAGTACTATACAAGTACACTTATCCCAAGAGTAATCCAAATTTCCTTTGTCCACAAAAAACCCCACACAATTCATAGCCCTCTGCCATTTAAGGAAACAATATCATAGCTCATCTCAACAAAAATATTGCAATCAACAATGAGGAAAAAGTTAACACACATGTTAAAAAAAACTAAAAGTATTTACACAGAAACAAAACTTTGTTGACAGAAATTCATGGGGAGTGCATCAAGGAAATGGTGTGGGTCTTAACAATTTTCTTAATGGTGTCGTTTTGTACTGCTCAAGTAAAATGCCCCCCCCCCCCCCCCCCAATATCGCACAGTGAACATGGCACCCATGAGGACACTGTAATCCTCCATTAGCGAGTGAGACTTCCTTTCTTGCCAGTCCAGAGTTCCCTCAGCTCCACCTGGCAACCCAGGTCCCTGAGGGCGGCCCTCGCCACATCGCCACAGTCCCTGTGAGTGGCCAGAGCCTGACCAATCAGGGCCTCCGCCCCCATGTCTAGAATCGATTGGCTGAAGTCACGCGTGCGGGCGACGAGGTTCCTCAGCAGCATGCAGGACTGTTTCTGTTGGGGCGTAGAAGACAGGAAAGACACGTTCACCACAAGCTGCTGTGGAATACGGGGAGGAGGGGGGGGGGGAGGGGGGGGGTGGTGTCTCACCTGCACGGTGACCTCCGCCTGGTGGGCCTTCATGGCCTGCAGGGCAGCCAGTGCACCGCCACTCTCCATGATCACCTTACAGTTGTTGGGCTTGCGTAGCGCGAGCACACACAGCGCCGCACAGCCCTGTTCACACACCTGGAAGACAGGACAGCACGGGACATGCGGGACTCAGGACGGGGCGCCGCAGGACACGAACCACACAGCACCTGATCACTTACAGAAGCTACGGGTAAAGGTGTTCAGCGACAGGACTTGGCTGATATACAAGTGCATCTTAATAAATTAGATTATCATCAAATGTTCATTTATGTCAGTAATTTAATACAAAAAGTCAAAGGCATATACTATATATATTCATAACTAGCAGAGTGATCTATTTCAAGTGTTTATTAATATATCTCCCTCAAATTTACTTGTGTACCTTTTCTGATATGACTTTTGGGTTTTCATTGGTTGTAAGCCATAATCATCAACATTAACCGGAATAAACACTTGAAATAGTCTATGTAATATAAGTGTTTCACTTTTTGTATTGAATTACTGAAATAAATTAACTTTTTGATGATTTGCTTCCCCGCTTCACCCCTTTTCTGGTTAGTACTGAATCTGCACAGACCCGTTGGCACACTAGGGACAAAGAATTTAACCCAAACTGCAATCCCATCACCGAACAACAGAGGGCACACCTGTGCATTTCCTATGTGACGGTTTATCGCCATGACGATGATCTCTATCCCGCCTGCGTTCACAATGGCATCTTTGACATCGTCGTTGCCGGCGATCGCCCGTAAGGCACTCAGGACCTGCTTCACAAGGTCCTGCAAGAAAATCAACGTCTGCTGTTGGTCTATACCAGCCTATCCGTTACTGTGAGTAATGACTGCAGCTTTATTCACAAGTCAGGAAATTCTTCATGGGAAGACAGAAGTGATAAAAGCTCTCACCGGGCAGTCCAAGCTGTCTGCTAGAAGGGTCATCATGAACTTCAGACCTCCCAAATCCACAACGTCCTGGCAGAACTCGTTCCTCACAGCCAACCGGGCCAGAGTGGCGCACAGCTCACTGAGGACCGACGGGTTGTCGGGATGGGCTGGGGGGTCAAAACAGCAGATTTTAGCAGCAGATTCAACAGAAGCCCAGATCAGGCGACAACGGTGTGGCCCACGACGCTCTCACCTTTAGAAGCTTCCACGATGACCCTCATCCCGTCGTGCTCCAGGACGATCATCTTGGCGTGTTCGTGCGCGTGGCCGAAAGGCACCCGGACGTCGTCGTCGAAGGTCATGACCCGGAGGGCGGCGCAGGCCTCCTTGACGACGTCGGGCCGCGGGATGTGACGTGCGACGGCGCCGGTGAGCAAGGCCAACGCGCCAGCCTTCACCAGGTCCTGCCGGTTCTGCTCGTGCTTCAGGCAGCAGTGCCGCATGGCCCGGGCGGCCAGGCAGGTGAGGTCCGGATCGTCCCGGTGGGCGCGTAGTACCCCGATCAAGAAATTCCCTCCGTCGGCATCCAGAAGATCGGGCTGCCCGTCCGTGAGCACCGACAGGGCAGCAAGCGCCGCAGAGAGAGCCTCCTTGTCATCGCTGGCGTGCCGGCAGCAGGAGAGGATTGTGGGATAGGCCTCCTTCTGTGCAGCCAGGTGGCGCTGGGCGAAGCCGAGGGAGCACTGCTCCGTGAAGAGCTTCAGTCCCTCCACAAGGGACGCCGCCGAGTCCAAATGACATCTGAGAGACTCCAGGACCTGGAGGCAAATGGACAGACACTATCAGGCATTATCATCATTATCATGTAGGGTTAGTCTTTCCCAAAGCAAAGTACTTTAGGGTTTTTTCAGGTTTATTTTCATTACTACAAGGCACCAGACTGTACCTGAAGGACTTTGTGAGTTTGTTCGTCCATGGTCTCTTCAGAAGAAGCTTTTGGCACCGCCTTCACAATGTTACTCAGGTCCACACCTTTACAGGTTAAGAATTACAAAAGAGCAAAATGAGGCCACCAGCGACTCATCCTTCAAAGAATAAACCAAACATACTTAAAAAAAAGGAAATAATAATCATAATAATCACCCTGTGACTCAAACTGCTCAATGGCTTCGCTCAACGCCTCGTCGGCGTCCATGTCGAAGTCCTCGATGTTCTCCAGGACCACCTGGTCGAAGGTCTCCTGCGTGATCCTGCGCTTGGCCATGTCTGCAGCTTAGGACGAGACGGATCAAATCCTGAAGATCGGGTGTAAATCGCGTGTAATCTGGATCGATATTCCGCCAGCTAGCAGGCGGGCTGCTCAATCACCGCACACAGCCAGCGCAACGATGAATGGACTCGCCTGGACACGGACAAAACAAACTGAATTTACCGTTTCAATCACTGGATGACTTTAATCGTGTCGGAGAGGTCCTCATTCAAACCATTTAGTGTCAAACGTTTGGACGACAGCTAACCAAACACATCAGTGATATTAGGCATCACTCACCCAGCCTGGACGGTAACGATAACGACCCACCCAACCCGTTGAACGAAGACGCGGAAACTACGCCAGCAGCGTGAGAAATACCGACGACGATAGCGAATCGCAACATTTACGTCGGTCCGTTTGTCAATGGGACTCGGGGTGAACATCCATCTAAATATTAAGTTCCGTCCCCGCGCGTTTCCTTTGTTCAACGATAATCTTGGTTTATTGACAAAGAAAGCTATTATTAGTATTAACTAATTATCTAAACAATTCAATTACACAACACGACACAATTTAATTAATCTATGTTGCCGTCTAGCAGACAATCAACAACACATAATGCAGCACATTTTTTAGCTGGAAACAAACTATAATATTCACAAGTTACATGCCAGAAACATATTCTATATATGCTTTATATAGATATATCCAGTAAAGGTATTGGTGGTGGTGGTCTACGTGTCTGTTAAAATCTGTTATATCCGTGCCCTCCCGCTATAATTAGTTCAGGTCGTTGTTTTAACTGGGTCTTCTAGTACTCTTAGTGTAGTAGCGTAGTTGACTTGAAATAGGAAAAGACATTAAGAGAATGAAGAAGAATAACCGCCAAGCGCCAAGGATGCAATACCCCTTAATTGCCCTTAGATGACAGCGTTCTGCCATTTTAATGTATTTATCTGACAAGCAGCTAGCCAAGACTGGATCTAACTTGACTGATATTTTGTAGACATTTATCATAAATCGTATCACAACTTTGCAAATCTAATACGCTTTGCCCCTTTCTTATTGAAAAAACCGCAATTGTGGATGAGCATTATATTTTGACATAAATAAACCGAACAGATTAACACTTAGTTGGTCGGTGTACCTACAAAAACATGCAGTAGTCCCACTATCCCAATGTCCTCAAACGACGATGCGGCTGTTCGGCACAAAGTTATGAGCAGGTATTGTTTCACGTGTACAGGATCATTTTGAAAACCTTACATAGAGAGAGAGTGAGACACTCCTGCCCCACCAAGTGGTACAACGAGGGAACCTCAAACCTTTAGTGCGAGTTCCCACTACAGCAGCGGTTCGAGTCCGGCTGGGTTGGACTAACAGCAGGTCAATGACGAGACAGCATGCACCACTCTGAAGAGTTGATGAATAGCCATGCCTTAATAATATCCGAGACTTGCTCTAACACAACATTTTTAAGATTTGTTTTTTAAATCGAAGTAATAAATACAAATAATTATAAATACATGCATCACAACGTTGTATTAACTTATTTGGCGTCAGTTCCGTCATTTTTGACAATCAAACTTTTACTCTATGAAAGAAAATCTGTATATTTAATATTAACAGTTGCTGTGTTTTTACCTCAGTTCATACTTAAAACAGTGCCTCCCACAGGTGCTGTGCTTTTAAAACTACACAAAACTAAACCACATCCCGACTCTTAAAACTTTTAGAATTACCTTCTGCTTTTTAGCATGCGATACTTTAGCTACCATTGATTAATAACTAACAATTTAATAACCACCGTTGTTTTTTCCTCAACTGATATAATGTAGTTTTTATAACGATCTTTCCTGTCCAACAGGGGTCACTGTGCGAGGCGCTATTTTAAAGATTTTAATATGGTCCGAATTGGTCAGATTTATAATTGAGCCAAGCTGAGGTTTACCGGGATTTTATTTTATAGAACATCTGTTTAGGTATGTTTTTAAAGACTCCGTCTTCATGTATCCATTAAGGCCCCCCATTTTTTAGGAATCTTTTTTTTCAATCGCGCTATCCGCTCTTATTTTGAAATCACGCACCACGATCTCAAGACGATGCCGGGGATTGCCTTTATGGCAACAACAAACAGGTAGCAGACGCCCAAATGCGTTCGCCACCCCCCCCCCGTAACCGGTCCCTTCCGTAATTGAAAAAATAAAATGTGGCCCGTCATCATTTCTATTTGAGTACACCTGCATTAAGGTATCTCCAAGTTACTTTCTCCACTTTAACCATGGGACACTGATTTGTTGTCTTTCATTCCTCTCAAACTTTATCTGCAGGCTTTAGACCTGACCTGCACACCAACACAGTCAATCAGACCCCCCCCCCCCCCCCCACAGTGTGTGTTCGATTCTCCTGGGTCTCACCCCAAATACGCCGCCTTCAGAACTTTCCGGACTGAAGACACAACGAACACCAAGCAGGTGCAGCCCACACACACCACACGAAGCTGTGATCACGTCCAGTCATGCAGAAGCAATTTTTTATACAAACCAAATTCCAGCTACAGATTGCAGATACAGAGCAGGTTTATTTCAGATGTTTTCCAGTCTTACAATCCAATTTTTATGCTTCATCAAGAAAGTGACAGCATCACCAAATTTTCTGTGCACATTTTAGAGCCACCGTCATTCACAGCGTTCAGTCATAACCAAACCATTTACAGCCATGTTTACACTAAGGCTAAGTGAATAACACTTGCATAATGCAATTACAATTATTACATTGTTGAAAAATAATTATACACAAACATTAAGAGGTGAACGGTACTTTATCCTGTCTGTATAGAAATGAAAACCCTGATTGGACAAAAACAAACAAAAAAAACCCCCCAAACAACAAACAAAAGTTTTAAATACAACCAGACAAACTACAATAACAAGTAGTGATGAAACAGTCCCTGCATGGTGGCTAGATACTGGTCAACAAAAACACATGTACAACTCCAGGTTTGGTTATTTTTAAGATATATTTAAAACGCGCAAAGAGGGCCTTTGTTCAGCAGGGGGCATCTGTGGTGCAACTCATGTGGCAGGTTAGTCAAGCCCAGACCTCCTGTCAACCAGTACGAAACCTCAGCACTACCTAGAGAAGGGGCCCCAAACATGCAGGGGCCACATTTTGCTCAATAAAGTATTTTCGCTATGAACAGAAAGTGTGTTTTTATGGGTGTCAAAGATTTTCCTCCTTTAAATCCACAAGGTTTCACAGTCCTGAACTGCAAGACCCACTTGATCACAGCAATAACTTGATATGTGACGATTTATTTAAACGGATAAGGATCTGATCTATTAGGCACAACAAAATCAGAGGGCCGATACTTCACCCTTGGAGGACCCCCCCATGCACGCTACTTTACGAAAAGAAAAGTGACATTCAGAAGAGCATGCATGGCTTATTTATTACGGTTAATTCAGTGTTATTCTTGTTCTCTTCAGGAATCCAACAATTGAGATCCATCTTGTTAGTAGGCTTACAACAAGACATTTGACCTCTAGGACAATTTTTTGGCACAGGAGCACAAGAGGAACCCAGGATTTGACCTCACTTCCCCTGCTGGTATAAACGGATGCAACAGAACCGGTAATGCACAGTTTAACCCAGTCAACAATACACTCCACCCAGGAGGAATCTTTACTTCACTAAAGGTCTTTACTAAATCACAATACAGTCATTGTCCTCAACCAAGTCAGTGTAAATGTAAAGACCCATAACCAGTTAAATAACATCCAGGTAAGTCAGTGATATAGCAAAGTTGATTTGTTCACAGCCTGCGGGTTCTGTTATATCAATATGGACCTTTAATGCAGGATAAAGCAGGTTCCTTCTTAATATTACAATTTCTCAGTCTTCAGGTATGCAGGTAAGCGCTGAACTTACAAAAGTGCAGCGTCGGAGGGAGAAGTGAGCAGCAGGCAGTCTTAAACAACTCCACCACTCACTCCAGTCCTTCCAACCCGTCATAGTGCACCTAACAAAGGGAAGTCCACCATCGAGCCGTTGGTACCGCGGCCCAGAAGAGCATCCCGCTCCCGACGCCCCGGAGAGGTCAAGGGGTCACTATGTGTAGAAGATGATCTCGGGGATCTGTCCGTCCTCGACAGACGTGCCGTTGTTGTTGCCGGCCGCGTAGCAGAAGGTGAAGCTGGTCTTGGTGCCTGACCCGGAGGACTCGTGCGTGACCTTCCTCATGCCTTTGGTACCATAGTGGGAGTCTGGACCCTGTAAGAGCCCACACAGAACACATTCACACAAGCGCCCTCCTTCCAGCATTAATTCAACACCCATTTAGGGAGTAATGTGCTAATTATTGATTTAAGTAAACATCAACAGACTTTTGGTCCAGATCGGAGCTTCGAAACCTTCTGCAACACCCAGCCCATTTATCCCACTACAAACTGTTCTGGAAAATTTAACCGACCTTTTAAAATGCAGCGACCAATGTAACGACAATTGTAACAATGTGGCCTTGATTGCAATACAATACAATAAACACAACACTGTCAGACTGGCATAAACAACTGGCTATTTTTTGCTAGCTACCACGGCCTGGAGGTCAGGTTAAATATATCTAATTCAAAATGAGAGACCCACTCTCACTAATTAACATAACTAGCTTATCCACCAACTAGCTTTGCTGGTCATGTGACTGTACCATGCCAGACCAAGCTCAACCTAATTATAAGGTTTTATTTCTGCGAATGTACATGCCACATTTGAAATTACACAGACCAGAAAATGTCCTGTACCACTTCCTCATTTTAATATTATTTAACTCATCAGCAAATCGCCAGCTTCCAAAATTTGCATAAAACGCTCCATGACCAAAAAGGAGGAGGGGGCAGAGAAGGGGGTGGAGCCTGTGAGGACGGGGCGGAGTTGCTGGAGGCCAAGCAATACCTTCAGTGTAGCGCACGCCGTGTAGTTCACGTTGGGCAACACCTCCACCGGCTCTTTGAACATGACCCTGAACGTGTTTGCCGACCCGTCACAACTGAAACCCGTGTCATTCTGTCCGAGGACCGTGTTACTGTCGGTGTGAATGATCTGAGGAAAATAAACCTAAATGAACTTTTGTCTCATTCTGACAGTACATTATATTAGTCAGTCCAACACAACTTATCGCTTTTATACATAGAACACGCAGCAGACAGTACCTGTATGTTGACTTGATAGTCTGTGGGTCCGTGTATAGACCCATACAGTCCAAAACCCACAATAAATATCCTCCGATTTACTGAAAACCTGTGAGAAGTGAAAAAGTAGTGAAGACATTCATAGTTACTAGAGCTACTCTCAATAATAATAACAATAATAATAAAAAACAAAAAAGGTGAAAAATATTTCATGTGTCTATTTCTGTAGATGCTTGAACATCACAGTTCTCGACCAATACCAAGGCTAAACTGGAGCCATGTAAGGGCAGGGAGGGGCTACACGGGGGCAGGGAGGGTCTACACGGGGGCAGGGAGGGTCTACACGGGGGCAGGGAGGGGCTACAGGGGTGCGGGCCTCACCGGATGCGGTCGCTGGTGCCGCTGTAGCCCCATCTGCTCTCCACCTGGGCGAAGCGCGTGATGCTACACTCCTTCCCCCGCAGACAGCAGCGCGGCCGGTCGATGAAGTCCACGCGCGGTTTGGGGTTCACCGTGAAGTGCAGGAAGAGGCTCACCACCTCCCGGTCCGTCAGGATGCCCGACTGTGCTGGACCTGCCCACACACACACACACACACACACACACACACACACACACACACACACACACACGGGCTGGTAAAAAACAGACCGCCCGGGGCCAGAAGACGAGACACGAGGCCGAACGTAGGGCGCTGGAACACACCTGCGGCGAACTCCTCGATGGTCATGAGGGGGAAGCGGATGAGGCTGAGCGTCTTGCACAGCACGCGTCTCTTGTTCTCAGGCGTGGGCTGCAGCTGCTGTCGGTGGGCCTCCGCCTCCGCCCAGCGCACCGCAGCGCCGAACAGACGCACCTCCCGCACCCCCAGGGTGTCCCTCTCCAGCACGGCCACCAGCGTGTCTGAGGGGGAGACGGCAGCGACACACCGGCGTCTTACTTAACGTTTATCTAGTCAGGAGCTACGCAGCAAACCAAGTCACAGGCCACCGATTTGCTGTCGAGCTCGGGGCACGGGAGTGGCTCACGCACCCAGGTCTATGTCTGTGAAGCCCTCTGCTGCCAACGCGTCTCCAGTGTTCTTATCGATGTTCTCCAGGCACAAACTGGCCAACTGGGGTTCGTCGAACAGCCGAGCCTGCACGACAAATAAATAAATAAACCAATGACGTCCATAAAAAAAAGCATTAAAAATGTGATTCCGTACATCCTGGTCTCTACATGCTAAAACCAACAGAGGACATTACCACTTTCAACAATCTTATTTAAGGCTTTTTAAAGATAAGCCAGAAAGGGGAGTGTGTTTTGGGGTGGGGTTCACATCCATGCCTGCGTTAGGAGCATGAAGGCGTTATCGGCACGTAGGTTCTTCTTGAGAAACTCCACACAGTGGGCTTCCAGGGCAGGAACAGCGTACTTCTTCGCCGTGTACAGTGTGGTCATCACTGTCTCGGGTCCAATCTGGACCTCGTCAGAGTACAGGAACCTGCGGACCAGTGGACATTTCATCGTACTAAATTAATGCCTCTTGCAATTACGGACAAAGCAATCAAAAGAGCAAAAGTAATCAAATCGGCGACTTACTTGAGCAAGGCCAGGAATGCTGCGGGTTCAACATCAGGAAGTTCAATTTCTGTTGAGGTGGTGGCCATGCCTCCGTTAAACATGGCATCAAACACAGCGCTACCAACGGCCAACACAAACCTGCACAAAACAAGAACACAGACCATCAAATGTCAGAGTCGCTTACAAGATGTTGCGGCTACAACTTCATAGTCTGCTTGTTTTCCAAAAGTTTATTAATCTCATAACTAGCCTCTGGCACCACTATGTCCAATTTCTTTGGAAAAACTCCAAAAAATGTTATTCATCTTAGCAAGTTACTTTGTTTTCAGACTAATCTCAGGAGGCAAAATTATGCATTATAATAATTTTATTCAAAAACTTCAAGAATATTTGTGTGCATTTCACTGGTAGCTGAAAACAGGTTACACTCAAAAAGATGAAATAAATATGAATGTTATAAAGTGTTATAAATGTCAGGCTGCCCATGTGGCAGTATTTACAGACACCAAGCGCCACACCAACCCCAGATCTGAGACAGCAGTGAGTGTCTCCGGTTACCTGTGAGCGGGGATGCGCTGCACCCCCATCCCTTTGCCCACCAGAAAATGGACGTCGCTCAACACCTCGTTATTGAAGAGAAACGCGAACCTTTCCTTCACGGTACTTTTAGTCGCCTGCCAATTATACACGGGCTCCCGGTAAACCAGAACCGCCGCCGCGGGCGCTGCGGACAGTGCTGCGGGCGCCGGTACCGGAGTTGAATTCGAGGCCGAACCCATCATATTGGACGCAACAGCGGCCAGTGACCCGCCGACCGCCACCGCCATCGCCGAGCCCTGCGCCGCAGCCTGCGGGAAAGAGTTCCGTATGTTCGGCGACGGGCCAACCGAGACGGCGGGGCTTTCAGGGCCACTAGGCCCCGTTTGGGGGTTTGAGCGTCTCGGTGCACTCTGGGACCCTCCCGCGACTCCGCCGGACCCCGCGTTGCTCGTCGCCAGCGCATACTGGCTGTTGCTCGGCTGGCTGTTGCCCAGAGGTCCGGCGGCGGAGAAATTCAAACACGGAGGCCGACCGCTGTTGTCTCCCGCAGCCATCTTGGAGTCGAGGTTGGCGGAGGTGATCTGGTGAGGTAAACAAATCGCGCACAACATCCTGCGAGTCCGCGAGCTGCATCCGGGGTAGAGACGGAGGGGGCGGGGCGTCGGCGGAAGGCTCAGTGATTGAGTGTTTGTTAATTATAGGAGATAATAAGTCGAGAAACACTTATTATTGTAGTATTTAAATTAAATTATAAGGACACGTCTTTGAAGTATAAAAGGCTTGCAATCTTAAGTTGGATCTGTAATAATAAAGAAACAATATATAATAATTATAATAAAATAAATTAAAAATATATGTGTATCAGAAAAATGTGTAGTATATATGTATATCAGAAGAAGGTAGAGTGTACTTAGGTAAGATATGTAGAGTTATAAAAAATCGGAGTGAAGTACACAAAGTTTCCAGAGTCACAGGACGTTTAGGACAGAAGTCCTTTGTTCGAAACATCCTGTGTCTCTGGAAACACTCTGTGTGTGTGTGTGTGTGTGTGTGTGTGTGTGTGTGTGTGTGTGTGTGTGTGTGTGTGTTTTCCATGGAGAATCTGCGGTGTGTACTGTAAAAGAGTGCTGCAGTGAATTACACAAGGTTTCCTGAGAAACATGACACATTTCAGACAGAGGTCCTTCATCACAAAGGTTGTCTCTCTCTCTCTCATACTTTATATCAGTTCCATTATTCCCACATATCAGATACAAGTGGGTGAGCCAATATCTTGTCCACAGTGTAATTCACACAGGCAGATTATTAAAAACAAATGCTTTTAATAACAAGCAAAACATTTTCTAATCTGTTGATTTAATACATCATTCACCTTGTGTTCATTAATAATCCTCTGTGTTTTTAACCACAAGCCAAAGTCACTCCCCCCCAATGCCCTTGGCAGACTATTGCAACAGTGATTAATTGCTTCCTCCCGTAAACCCAATAACCAGATCAGAATCAAGACACATATAAGTAAAAATAAATGAAACCACAACAACAGAATAGCATCAGAGCATCTGGCATCTATCATCAAGGATCTACTCATTTCTACATCTGCTGATGTCCAAATCCAGGTTTAATGTCCTCAATCCTCATCTATTGGCCATTACGATGAAACATTTTATTTGCATTTTAATTTAACCTTTATTTTATTTTATGAAGAGAAAAGCAACAATATTATTTTACAAGGTAGAGGTTGTTTGGAGCCACATTTGACTGTCATATCATTCACCTTTCAATAATATTTTAATGAGGGCAAATACACTGCCACCTTCAGGACAAAAGAGGAAACGTTCATGTTGCTCTCCACTGTAGCTGTCCATTGTTGTGTTTATATGTAGCAAGGCTGTACGAGTACACTTATTAAATTAAATATTTAATATGAAAAAATTTATTGGCTTTTCATTTACAATAATTAAAAATAGATTATTTCTATAAATACCTTAAATGCTTTATTTTATTTGTAAGGAGCAGCTGAATAGAATTATGGCATATTTAAGAACAAATATAAAATGCATTTCAGTTCAACAAATTTGCATTTCATCAACATTATATATTTTTCACTCATTCAGATCAGCTTGTACAACTTTACGTGTCAGTTTACGTGCAAGCTCTTGACAAATTTATTTCACTGCTCTCAGAATCATAATCATAAGGCCTAGAGAACTGTGGGAAGCTGGCATCTATGGGAGTTCAAGTAAAGTCACTTCCTCGTCTGTAGTGATTGACAAAATAAAAGATCCTTGCTCTGGCCATACTTTGTCTTTAGGTAAAAAAATCCATAAATTTCACTTACCACTATTTTCATCACAAATGATTTTTTCTGTACATTGACAAAAGTTATATGTTTGTTAATTAACAATTTATCAAATAACAATTAATGTGTAACAGTTAAGGATTTTGCTTTTTTCAGTCAGTTATGAATAAGGTAAGCATGTTTCTTGTTTTGGCACACTATGAGCAATATTATATGCAGTGTTTTCTCACAGTGACTCTCTTCTCTCTCACACTTTTTAAAACTTATTACAGAATGATCATGTCCTATAATTTTGTATATAAGGAGGGCTGCTAGCCTAAACAAACATTTGTGTCAGGATAGCCATGGAGGACTTTAGGCTAATAAAATGTAGTCCCTGACCACTTCCTTTAGCTTTGTAGACATATTGTAGGTATAGAGCTTATAGTGTGAATTAGTGTTGGAACAAGGTAGATGTTTCCAACATTTTGACTACTTTCTATAAACAAAGACCAAAGTTTCAGCATATGAACCATTGCACCATGCCTTATGAAATGCCACTTTTCCACCAGCAAATTCAAACAAATGTCAGCAGGCATGGTGTAAACCACGTTGTCGTATCGCAAGTAATGTGTTTGTTTCTTTCTGGGGCCACTGATGGTTCATTACTGCTGTATTTGCTGTGGATCTCATGATTTCAGTTGTAAATGGTGGGCAGGTCAGTAGAAGGTCACCAAGGTGATGCTGGAGCCCCGCCCCTTTGGTCACCTGCATCACAGGTGCGTTGGTTCCAGACCTGCAAGATTTTGCCCTAGTTTTTCTGGCCAAGAACCTGTGATTTTGTGGTGTGAAAGTAAGCATATACCTCAAGTTATAAAGATACATCAAGTTATTGACAATATTTCTAATCTAAGAACAAATTTATATTTATATAAATATATATAATATATAAATATAAATATATATAATGTTATATAATATATATTTCATTTTCAATGTATTCCTGTCTTACATAACTGTACATTACTGTAACTAATTAGCCAATGTCAATATGTATTTGATGCACTGAATGAACTTTCAAACATGTGATTTAAAGCTTTTTAACTCATGGTGTCACAGTTTGGATGTTGATACCCATACCAGACCCAACCACACACACACACACACACACACACAAACACCCCACAGCCCTCCCTCATTCCCAGTCTTTAATTAGCACACACACATCTCTCCCTTGTTCACCTCATTGTCTTCTCTCCCCTTTTAACAGAACACACACACTCCTGCAGTACTTTGAACACACAGAACACACACACTCACTCCTGCAGTACTTTGCCTTTTGCCTTTGTGCTGCACAGAAGCAGAAGGAGCTTTCTGAGAGAATTTTCTGCACTTGTGCTATTTTCTGAATTGTTTTCCTTTAGTTTGTGTTTGAGCTGCAGATAAAGTTTCATATTTTCCTATTCTTACATTTCACTCCAAATGTCACAAACAGTCTATTGAAGGCTGCTGTCATGAACCCAGCTCTGAAGAACATGAATTGCTTCAGTCTTTACTGAGTCACATAAAAAGCAGAGAACATTTTCTTGAATGTAATTATCTAGCGGTTGCCATCAAATATTAATAAACAGTGCTGTTAGCTTGATGCTAACATAAACCAAGATCTGCCCAGTAGCTGTGAGATCCACTTCCTGAAGAATCTGAACAGATTCAGCCCGTCTCCAACATCCTCTCCAACATCTACATGTGCACCACAAAGAGAGCATCCTAACTGCCCACATCACTGTCTAGTGTAGCTCAGCCCATGACAATAAAGTTGTGGCAGTGCTCATCACTAACAACATACATCCACCCTTGTTGGTCAGTTAAAATGCCTGAGAAAGGTTCACAAATTCAGCACAGGGCTCAGTTTACCAGGCCACCATCTTGTAAGAAGCACCGTAGCATCGAGTCTAGGACGAGAGGGCAAAAAGAACAGGTTCTGCCCACTGGCTATCAGGTTACCGGACCTGATGTAGATCATTCACTGCCACTAAGACATTTTAAGGCAGGAGTGCTCAGTCATGATCCTGGAGATCCACTGACCTACAGAGTTCAGCTCCAACCTTCATCTAGCACACTGGATCCAGGCAGTTCAACCTCTCATGGGCACCTGAATATTAGAGCAAAAGCATTGTTCTAAATTCTCCAGAGTGGTTGGGCTCTAGAAGCAGGATGTAATGTTGCAACCCTGATGTAATGTTACTGCCAGACCATGCAGCCATATACTGTACATTACTAATGCTGCCATATACTGTACATTACTATCTGTCACGCCTGACATTGTCCCCACATGTCAATCTTGTCTTTGTTTTCATATTCCATGTGCTCATTGTCATTTCAGTTGTCACACCTGTTCATTTGTAACTCTGCCCTTCATTAGTGTTATCACCTGTTTATTTGTAACTCCGCCCTTCATTAGTGTTATCACCTGTTCATTTGTAACTCCGCCCTTCATTAGTGTTATCACCTGTGTCTGGTTTAGTTCCCTCGTTAACTTGTGAATATATTATCTTGTTCACTGGGCTTTGTTTTCTTCGTTTCAACAGCTCAGTTGTTGTTATATATGTTTGTCCAGGAGTATGGAGTTTATTCTGTGTGTTCATTGTTAAACATGCATAAGTAAACTGACCCTGGACTGTTAGAATGACGGTGATGTTTGATTTTTGTCTAATAAATCTCGTCTCAGCATTGGTGTCCGATGCTGCACTTACACTCCGGTGTATTGTACATTAGTAGCAGTGCAATACAATTTTCTTCACATTACTAACAATTCTCACTTGTCAAATTTTGTTTACAGAGTATTACTGTATATACAATGCCATTGCACACTTGTAATTGGTTAAACCATCAGCAAAATTTTATAATGAAGGAATTGGAAAAGAGATCATTAAAGGGCACAGATTAAATAGCTACAAGATTCCTGTATAAGTCCTTCATGATAACTGATTTAATAAAATTCTTTATTACAGAATTAATAAAAACAACAAAATAAATTAAAGCTACACTATGTATGTTTGGGTAATTGGCGACCTCACTGATGGAAATATGTAATTGCGCGATACGTGCGGAAGGATATTTTATGAAGTGGGTGTGCTGCATTCAATTTCCTCAGCGGATTGATATGAAGATTGCGACAGATTTTACTTTGAAAGAATATTTGACGATGAAGTAGGAGTCGATCAGAAAACGGTGATGGAGATTTCGATGGCTTAAGTCAATTATCTCATTACTGTTGTAATCATCTTTAACAGTATGCTATTGGATTTGCAAGAGATACTTTACGTATGAAATTATGCAACTAAAGTTTAGCGGCTGATCAAATTGACAGTGTATCTGTTTATCTTGGTTGCTATATTCAGTATCACCAGCAGTTGAACTACAGTTCTGTAGAAAGCTGCACAATATGTATTTTATGTACCTTGAAACTAACTTTTTTGCTTTTGTCAGCTATTAGCTGTAAAGTTAACGTTACATGAACCCGCAGCCCAGAGCGAGCCCAAGACACCTCAGGTTAAGTTGGCAAGCTAGCCATCTTTAACCATGTGTTCTTCACAAATTTTAATTCAGACTCAAGGCGTAAAACGTGACAGCGAGAAGAAAATGTGTTTAGTGGAATTAACAATTCACAAATCTAACTTCCTAGTCGGTGAGAAACTCCTCCGCGTCGTGTCCAGATGTTTCGTGTCTCCTGCTACTTCTCGCCACCATGACGTCACGCAGTGAGCTGTCCTCGGTTCTGTGGTGCTGAAACAAGATGGCTGTGCGCAAACGAGAACTAAGACGAGGCTCGTGAGAGAGGTCCCGAGGAGAGACAATCGCACAACTGCAAAGAGAGAAAAAAAGCGAAAGTGTTTTAGGCAGCGAGCTCTCTTTTGGACAGAGCACGCGAGTCATGATTGTGGGTTGAGCGTGGGCGGGTGTTATCCACCAAATCACAGCGTGTGGACTTTCCCATTCTCGACCGGCGATCCGGGGAACCGGTAGAGGACAGCTTGCAAAACTCAGATACTCTAAGCCATGTCACTGCTTTGTGTTGGGGGTAAGCGGAAATTTCATAGTTTCTGCAGCAAAACTCTAATCGATATGTGTCGATATGTTACTTGACATCTGTAGCCCTGCTGAGTGATACTATCCTGTCAAAGTTTGTGTGTCCATTCTTTACTTGAATTAGGCTACGGCAGTCAGTTCTATATAGTTTTTCTTGCGTGGCATTGACAGGAAATTAAGCTGTAAGGAGTTAAACGATATTCATAAATCAGTCCTCTAATTTGGCGAGTATATTTGTCCCACTCTGGGCTAAATGACAATTTATGAGATACTTTTTTGGTTTCGTTCGGCTGAACGTTAGCTGAATGTTTTATTATTAAACGTGATTACTATTTGTTTTGTTGTATTTTCTAATCGATTTATTACGCGGTTTTTATGCCACTCTGCGTCTAATTTCGCTATCAATTGAATGGCTCCCACCTGTAAATCTGTTTCATCTACTTTCAAAATGTGTGCATTTTAACTTGGGGGGGGGGGCTGTGTTAGTTTGCCGCAGCGTGTGGAATTCAGTAATGATCTGCGACTGATGTGGAGTGAGGTGAGGAAAAAGAGGGGGAGACCTGCTGCACTGTTGCGGTGAAGCCCGTCTCCCCCTCTCCCCGCGCCCGCGAGGGAATCCTGGTGGGTGGGTGTGCGCGCGCGTGAGCTCGCGCCGAGCCTTGAAACGAGCCTCGTGCGTCGAAACGGAGGAGGCGCGTGTTGCTTCATTCTGATCACGGCCAGGCTGGCAGACAAAGGCATAGTACGACAAGCATCACGATTTCGCAATAGCAGAAAGCCATTCACAAAAGCGCGCATAAGCGGCCGTTATTCTGATGACCATCAATGGATGTTTGAATTATCACGAAGCATTAAATGCATTTTTTAATCTCATACGCGCGCGCTTCATGGTAGTCCACGACTTTAATCCATGCTCGCATAATAGCTACGCTTTAAAAAACGCGTCTTGATGTTCGTGTGAAAGTAAATCCGCATCAAAAGAAACTTTAGATTCAGTACACGCTCAGTCACATGCGGTGTCGCATTGGTGAGGTAAGAGAGGCTGGGCTAATGCTTTTAGGAATACGACTGGACCACGACGGGCAGCGTCAGGTCTCTTCTGCCTCTGACGAAGCATTGTGACAGCTTTGGTCTGCGGGCTCCATCTGAGTTTGAGAATCACGTCTCAGTTTGGCTCTTTTAGTCGTGCACATAGGAGAGGGAGGGAGGGATAGACAGACGGAGAGGGAGGGAGGGAGGGATAGACAGACGGAGAGGGAGACACGGGCACAGAGACAGCCAAAAAAGAGAAGGGGGTGAAGGAGGTGAGGTGTGGGCACGAGGTTTATGAGTACGTCGACAGCCGAGCTTACTGTAGTAATTAATATATGAACAATGTGGCATGAAACTGTGTTTCACTGCTCCTTCTGTGGGACTCCAGTCTGTACGCAGTAAGAACAGGTTCCATGGTATTTCTTCAAACGGTGTGTTTATTGCAGTGGTCAAACATCTGGATGAAATCAACCAGTCTATGCAGGGATGTTACATCCTGTTTTAACTATATAGTCACATTACATAAATCTCCTGCATTTATGATGATATAATCCTGTATTGTCCTATGTGTTGCCATCGCTGTGTCTTCCTCCTCTCCCTTACAGTATGTGGGAGTATATCCACGTTTACACAGTCAGAGAGCAGCTTATTACCCATACTTGGGCACTCTGCAACCCACCATGGTTTTCGACGTAAACCTCTAATGAATGATCTGGAATTCAGCATTAACCGAATGCTCTAAATCAAGTACATATCCGTACGTTCCTCTCTGTCTGTGTAGAACCTCGATCACTTTAAATCACACGATCACTTTAAATCACACGATCACTTTAAGAATCCCAGAATGACGTGAGCGAACCAATTCAAGTATAAATATCCAACAACTGATGTATTGTGGATCAACTGATGTATTGTGGATCAACTGATGTGTTGTGGATCAACTGATGTATTGTGGATGGGAAGGCACGTGTTCTAGCCCAGCTTCATGCACACAACTTTAGTGTCTCTGCGTTTCCTTGTCATTCTCCTCCAGCGTCTACATTGTAAATGGGATCTTGGGGTCATTGATTACAATGTGCTGTTTGTGGGCGCCAGCAGCTCCTGGCCTGAATTATTCATCCTGTCAGTGATGTATGAGTCAGTGCCGTTATTAAGAGTTTGTTTCCTGTGCCCTGCGGTCCAAGTCCTTTTTCATTGATCTCTGACATGTATTGATGCACTGCAGGGGCTTGTTTTGAACCGCTCGGAGTGAAACCGAACGCCCCGAGTCACCTTAGCTTGAGCTTGGACGTGCAGCGTGCCTGTCTGGTGCTGCGAAGCTCATCTGGGTGTGTTTTGCATGAAAACTCCTCAGATATCCAGCAGGATGGAAGCAAGCACAAGGGACTTAAAATAATTTGGGCCTGTTAGTACAGACACTGGTCGGCTGGAACGCATCGTCAGGTTACAGTAGACCGAGCAGATTGGAAACACAAAGGAACAGACCAAACATTCTGTTTGTCGGCCCTGACAGGCACACATTTCTCCGAAAACATCCAGACATCAACAGTTGCGAAAGCAAAAGGAAACCCCAAACAAACAAACAAACAAACAAACATGATGTTAGCCGCACGTCCTCACTCGGTGTCCTTGGAGAACACAAGATACCATGATGCAAAGCTCTCGTGACTACACATAAAGCACAAATGGATATTGATGGACTTTGAGCACTGAAGGTCTCAGATCATGCAGCGCTGTGATTGGCAGGGCCAGGCGTGGATGCTGCCTTTGATCGACACCAGTGAGGCGTTTCTGAGGCGGTGCAGGAGGATAAAGAACTCCAGTCGTTCCTCAGACTTTTATATTTGGCATGTTGAAGCATTGCAGGATCGTAGAGCAAATAACTGACTTTATAATGAACAATATTTTGGAGGTGTTACTCTCCCTAATGTCAGACTGCAACATTTAAAAATCACTGCTTTTGTAAAGGATTTGTGAAATCTTCTGTTTAACATGAAACATGGGACTTGTGAATTTTGCCTCCAGAAATGATTATTTTATGAAAATAACAATTCATTTATCGTAAATCAAATAGATCAAAGATAAAACCATCTTTAGAAAACTCTTTCACAAACCTTAAAGGCACACTGTTGACATTTCCCAGGATCTCTGTCATTTAGCTCTAGGAAGCTAAAATAGATTTTGCCTTTATCACAATGAAATATTCATATGGCAACCCAAGATAGAAGAAGTTTAGTGCTTCATCTGTTAGTTCCTTTAGAAATACATTAGAGCTTAGCTGGGGAACTCAATGAGATCCAGATATGCAGATATGCAGATATGCAAATCCCTTCTCGAATGTCAGAATAGTGACAAAAGGCCGTCATTTCTTCCAGGTGCTGATGGAGGTATGCAAATGCCCTCTTTTACTACACACATCCAAATGCACAGGGAGTTTCATCCTCAAGCTGTAGAAAACTGCTAGAAATGACCTCCAGACCTTCATTAACATTCAAATAGTCCCCCCCCCCCCCCATCCCCGCACACGTTGTGCACAGCAATCATAAAACTCATGAAATCTGTGCATGCAGCAAGTGTGACAGGAGGAGGC
>NW_027506903.1:219396-221896 GCF_052324685.1 Brachyhypopomus gauderio
TATGGTGCACTACATTTACAATTAAAGCCTTTAATGAATGTATTATTGTTGCCCAGTGGACTATATAGGGAATAGTGAGCCATTACAGATTAGGGAGCCTAGCTGTTATATTATGGGATGTTTCAGGGGCCCTGTCTCATTTGCGTGTCCATCCTGCATAGCCATGCTGTATTAGATTCTCCTCCCATCATCCTCTGATGCGTCTGATCTCATATCTGATCTCATGTCTGATCTATGCCAGCGTGCCCGTGGGTAACCTGCTAGACTACGATGTCATCGCAGCTGTGCTAAAGGCTGTTTTGGTGCTGCTGGGTTTTCTGGGCGAGCAGTTTTTGTGCGTTTTATTTGACAACAGACTTAAATTGAACCGAGTGACCCATCGTATCATTAACTTATTTTTATTTTTCTTAAGCATTTTTGCCAACAATGTCTTCATATGCAATTATGCTATGACTATAATTAATTTTACCATGGCATATATTATTATAGAATGTCTCTTATGCTCATAGCTTTTCCAAGCCTTCTTAAAATGTGGCTCTTCTGTTTTTTGGCCCGTGTGTGTTGTGTCCAGTCCAACTTAGTGGCAAACCTCAGAAAAACACACCATGTTCTGTTTTGTCCAGATAAAATGTCCTAAAGTGTCATGATGTGTGTATTCCACTAAAAGCGTGCACCTGTCTGGCGGGAGGCTAGGGGGTGTGACTGGGTTTCTCTGTGTTCTGATAGGAGGGCCCGGGGGAGTGGCTCACTCTGGATTCCCAGGTGATCATGGCAGATAATGAGATTTGCGGCACCAAAGATCCGACGTTCCACCGCGTGCTTCTCGACACGCGCTTTGAACTGCCTCTGGGTGAGGGGGGGCAGTGGGGTTATGGGTGAGGGGGGGCAGTGGGGTATATTTGTGTGTGTATGTGTGTTTGTGGGTTTTGTGTGTGTGTATGTTTGAGTGTACATTTGTGTTTGTGTGTTTTGTGTGTGTGTGTTTGAGTGTACATTTGTGTGTATGCATGTGTATATGTTTGAGCTTACATTTGTGTGTGTGTTTGTGTGTATGTGTGTGTATGTGTGTACGTACATTTTTGTGTGTCCTTGTGTGCTCACTTGTGTGTGTTACAGACATCCCCGAGGAGGAGGCTCGATACTGGACTAAGAAACTGGAGCAGCTGAATGCCATGCGGGACCAGGATGTAAGTACCAGTCGTTGGGTGGATCCGTTTCGCTGTGCCCCTCATCCTTCTCCCTGAAGCCAACCACCGTGAAATTGGGTCCTCTCCTGTAACGAGCCCTAAGTTAAACCAGCTCCATCCATATGCACTTCAGCACTGTAGCTGTAAAACAGCCTTTGCTACGCCCCTTTATAGTGGCCCTAAGAGGCCCCTAAAGATAAATAACATTTATTTTAGATACCATTTTAAGAATGGTTTTATTATTGTTGTTGCTGTTGTTGATAATGTTGTTGTTGCAGTAGGTGTGTTCCATTAATTTTTATATGTTTCCTGTCATAGTACTCTTACCAAGAGGAGCAGGACAGCTCTCTTCCTGTTCCTGGGACCCAGTGTTGTGAGTTACATTCTCTTGTACATCATACACAATCGTCCATCTCTGTATGAGGGGTCAGTTATCCTCTCCAGTATCGGCACTTTGTCAAGAGGCGCAGTAAAATCTCCCCCACGTGATTTATAGAACGTCTGGGCCAACATGTTGTGCATCGGTGCATTGCGCAGACCTCGTTAATGGTCACTGGGACCGTTTCTTGTAAACATAAACACTTTTGGTGTCACCTGACTTGTGTCCACCTCACCTGAGTACTCACTCCAAAGTCAAGTTCCAAGAGGAACAGTGTAGCTCTCTTTGTGTGAAGGAGAAACGTGAATGACATTATAACTAGCAGCTGATATTTATATCTCAATGAGACTGGTGTATGAATGAGCCTTACACACACACACACACACACACACACACACACACAGCCTCCTCTCCTCAAACAGTGCTGACACAGCTCCCAGTGGGCTGGGAATGACACAGTAGGCCTGTCATTGGCTGAGACGGACAGCAGGAGTCTGTCATTGGCTGACCGCCAGGCCCACGGTGCGTTAATCACGGCCCAGCGAGGCGTCGCCACGCCGATAACGCAGTTTCTGGGAAGAGCACCAGGACGGCGTCTGCACCCACCCCGACCTCTGGCACAGAGCCAGGGCACCTGATGACATCACGATGACTTCACGTCAGACGTCATTGTTCGCCATCGTCCGAGCTCGTGACGCCAGTGGCTCTTTCTGGGAAGGGCCGACCGAAGGAATCGGAAGTGTCTGGAACTTGATAAGCACGTCAGCACGTCTGCCGTGCCAAGCTCGGGTTTTGATGATTGGACAGTTCTGCTCAGACTGCAGCATCCTGTCTGCTGTGCTAAAACATCTCTGGGCTCCATCTCCATGTCGAGTCAGTGTGCCGCTGAATATCGCAGCGGCCCTAAACCCATTAAGGCGCCCTGAGGCAGTTT
>NW_027506903.1:229396-246896 GCF_052324685.1 Brachyhypopomus gauderio
CTTGCAGTTTGGCTCTGTAGCTGAATTTAAAATGTCCCAGTGTCTGTAAGGTTAAAGTACAGGCTGTTCCACCCCTGAAGCATTTTCATTTTAAGTCAACCTTACAGAAATCGTAGACCTTTTTACACACTGTCAACTTCATTTCAGGGATGTCAGATGTAACTGCACAAATGAATACATTTGTAAATAAATATGTCAGCTGTAAACCCCTTGTTCACTCTCTAATAGTCTAATTTCTAATAGTGCCGTAACTGTTAATGTAACGATACACACCTGGCCAAGAAGCCAACCGTCTGAGTCCTCTATGTCTCCTAAAATGGGAACACTATGTAGCAAAGGGTCCCTGACTCTCCTTACCTGCATACACACGCTCTCAAATAAAATGACACAGGGACTTTTATTTTGAAGTCAATATACACAAACACACACGTACACACACAAAAACAACACAATACACGTATAAAGTTAATTACCGTAATTAAAGCAAAAGGAAGTTAAGATGTGAGGAAGACATTTCCTTGGAAATACAGATTTTCTTACTCTACTAAGCTCTCTGGAGTTCTATATTCTAGTATTGAGCCTTAAGGTACAGTGACCTGAGTCTGTAGACCTGAGTCTATGAACCTGAGTCTGTGAACCTGAATCTGTGGTCCTGAGTCTGGAGAATTTAAGATGTGTTCAATTCAGCAAACACCTCCTGCCTGAAGCCATTCACACACATCCTCTCAGTTAGTGTGTGGAGTCCGGGCCTGGTTACCTACTGCACTAGAGACCGGGTGTTTATTTGTAAACACTGGGCTAATCATGGATGAGCTGAACATCCCAGCGTCCCTGAGCAGACCGACAACTCAAATGGACTTTTCATTGTCTCCTCCCTTGCAGGATGGGAGGAGCTCTGTACAGCATAGACAGTATGCCCGACCTGCGCAAGAGGAAAGCCATCCCATTGGTCAGGGACCTGGTGAGTGACACCTTCGAAAGTCCCTCCCCTTCCACTTCCTCCCTCCGCACTTCACAAGCTAAAGCTGAATTTCGTTCCCATAATGAGGCACTGTGTGCAGTTGAAATGTCTTCGGGGGCTCTGTACTCTGAGTATTGGACAGTATTTGTTGCTAACGATGATGTTTTTTCTTTCTTTTCTTTTTTTCTTGTCCTTTGCGATCTCTGTCTCCAAACAGGCCATGGCAAGTACATGTGTGTATGTGTGTGTGTGTGTATGTGCATTAAGTGTGTGAGATTAAGTCTAAATTCATTGCTTTTCATAAAACGTATTCTCTGCTTTTCTGAACGGTTTAGTCTTTAGTGCAGAACTCTCGTAAGGCTGGAATCACATCTGCTATGGCATGCAGTACACTCAACAATGAAGAACTGGTGAGTGTGTGTGTGTGTGTGTGTGTGTGTGTGTGTGTGTGTGTGTGTGTGTGTGTGTGTGTGTGTGTGTACGTGTGTGTGTGCGTGTGTGCGTGTGTGTGTGCGCGTGTGTGTGTGCACGTGTGCACGTGTGTGTGTGTGTGTGTGTGTGTGTGTGTGTGTGTGTGTGTGCGTGTGTAGAAAGAGAATACACACATTTGTTTCACCATTAAAAAACACGCAATCCCACAATGCACTGCACTTTCACCATATTCATTCCCCTGCCCCATGCAGAAGAGCCACGTCTACAAGAAGACCCTGCAGGCTCTGATCTATCCCATCTCCTCCACCACGCCCCACAACTTCGAGGTGTGGACGGCCACCACCCCCACCTACTGCTACGAGTGTGAGGGTCTGCTGTGGGGCATCGCACGACAGGGCATGCGCTGCTCCGAGTGTGGGGTCAAATGTCACGAGAAGTGCCAGGATCTCCTCAACGCTGACTGTCTGCAGAGTGAGACCCTGGAGTTTTCTTTTTATTGATTGCTGTGGTTAATTTAATGACCGCTTTTGTCTTTATGTTTGCATGGTTCTGCATGGTCGCACAACGTTAGCACTGAAGCTGCGTTTTGTGACTTGATAACTTTGATAAAGGTCTCCTGACCTTTGATGTTTCCTAACCTTTGATGTCTCCTGACCTTTGATGTCTCCATCAAGGATAACCATATCGCTTACCTTTGGTCAGCACCAGGTACCGATGTTGTAGGGTCTCGAAGGTTCTTGATGAAACTCTCAACTCTTTGCTGGTTCTCCACGCTCCAGGAGCCGCTGAGAAGAGCTCAAAGCACGGCGCAGAGGACCGAACCCAGAACATCATCATGGTCCTGAAGGACCGCATGAAGATCCGTGAGCGCAACAAGCCGGAGATCTTCGAGCTCATCCAGGAAGTGTTTGCCATAGCCAAGACAAACCACGCCACCCAGATGAAACAGATCAAACAGAGCGTTCTTGACGGAACGTCTAAATGGTCTGCCAAGATCAGCATCACAGGTTGGGATTTCAGATGGGGATCATCCTAATTAACCTATTATTAATGCCTGGTCATGAACACCCTTGGTTTTAAATGCGTGTGTTTGTGTGTCCCAGTGGTCTGTGCCCAGGGCCTTCAGGCCAAGGATAAAACAGGCTCCAGTGACCCTTACGTCACTGTGCAGGTGGGCAAGACCAAGAAGAGGACTAAGACCATTTATGGCAACCTGAACCCCATCTGGGACGAGAGCTTCCATTTGTGAGTGTTTCCTCCAGTCCTCTCTCAACATCTCCTTACCTACACCAGGGCAATGTTGCTCATGTCCAGTATGTGAAACGCTTATTGATCCTGGTTTAACATACTAGAGGGGCAAGATTCTGATACAATAACACAATATAAGTAATGTAGTCATACACTGTAGTTCAGTTTTACAGTTCAGCCATACACTGTAGTTCAGTTCAGTATTACAGTACATAACGTAGCAGTCATACACTGTAGATCAGTATTACAGTTCAGTCATACACTGTAGTTCAGTTCAGTATTACACTATATATTGTAGCAGTCATACACTGTAGTTCAGTATTACAGTTCAGTCATACACTGTAGTTCAGTTCAGTATTACAGTATGTAATGTAGCAGTTATACACTGTAGTTCAGTATTACAGTTCAGTTATACACTGTAGTTCAGTTCAGTATTACAGTATGTAATGTAGCAGTTATACACTGTAGATCAATATTACAGTTCAGTCATACACTGTAGTTCAGTTCAGTATTAAAGTATGTAATGTAGCAGTTATACACTGTAGATCAATATTACAGTTCAGTCATACACTGTAATTCAGTATTATAGTTCAGTCATACACTGTAGTTCAGTTCAGTATTACAGTATGTAATGTAGCAGTTATACACTGTAGATCAGTATTACAGTTCAGTCATACACTGTAGTTCAGTTCAGTATTACAGTATGTAATGTAGCAGTTATACACTGTAGATCAATATTACAGTTCAGTCATACACTGTAGGTCAGTTAAGGTCCTTTTATTGTCCCCAAAGGGAAAATCAATAACATCCTCAAAACCACACAAGACTGCTCAACCCTTCACCATGGGAGCCTTAATCTACCTCAAGAAGGAAGAGGCTGGAACTCGTCTGGACCACACGGTCTCTCGCCCTTTTCTGACCGACGTGTCAGATGAATATGTTATTTAAGGGAGTTTGAATGATGCCAGTTACACGTTGAGATGATGCACAGAAAAAGGTCAAACAGATTCAGTGACGTACCAAAAGGCTCGTGGTCTTCCTGTCCACAGGCATCCTGTTTAAGTTCCTTATGAAGTTCAGTCTTGTAATGATCTGCGCGGGGCAGAACAGGTAGGCGGACACAAACGCTGAGGAGAGCGAGATTTATTAAGGGAAATTCCATAGGCAGAGTTGAAGTGACGGGCATGGGTCATAACGGGTAGGCAGTCAGGACACGAAATACGGACAGACATAGCGAACACAACAAGGAAGACTCACGGAACAGCAGCACTTGGGCGAACAGGCAAAACACAGAGGAAAAACAAAAAGACCGACAACTAGACCTGGGAGACACAGGGACTAATATACACAGGACTAAACTAGGGACAGGTGATGACAATGACACAGGGGCGTGGTAACAAACAAGGAATCTATCAAAACCAACGAGCAGGGCGGGACAAACAGGCAGGGAACACGGACATGAGGGAACCCAGAGTGACAGCTACGAGAGGGGGCGTTGCCCTACGTGACAAGTCTCTGCTGGCCTTTCCATAGATTATCACAGCGTTGACATTAGAGGGCGTCTACCTGTCTCCAGGTATTCATACCTGCCAACGAGGTCATTTGCTGTGTTGTTAATCACCACAGGTGAGAGGTACTGGAACACACTGAGGAAATCACCTTTACAAGATTTTGGTTTTGTAATATTTCATTTAAAGTCCGTGTCGGAACACCGTTGCACCAAGCCCTCTACCACTGGGCTGTGTTCAGTCTGGGGAAACTCACGGGACCGGTACAGATAAGGATTCAATATCCTTTCCCTGACGGACACTTTATTGCAGCGGCATTGATTTATGTGAAATGTCTGGTGTTTCTTTGTAGTTCTTGCATTCCTGTCCAAAAGAACAGGCTCACCGAAGCCCGTCTCAGGGTCCGTATTTATTGCCATGAGCTGAGTGTCCATAAAAGTCGTAACGAATGCGTTTCTATAGCCATGTGCTTTACTAATGCTCATCTGGACTCATCTGAGTTCATCTGAGTTCATCTGGGTGATTTCTTAGAGACTGCGCATTTCTGAGGATGAAGGTTGGTAGCAGAATTTGTCCTGGTTTAATCCCAGAGCCGGTTCTGTCCTGTCCTGATGCATTCTGGTATTATGTTTCCATGTATAAGATACTGATGAAAAAGTACCAGCATTCAACAATTCGATATGTGGATCCATTTTCCAAATTCTGCAGATCAGCTCCGGGTTGTTATATTTCAACAGAAGATCCGTGAAATACTGAATTGGACTTGAACATTGACATTGTTCCAGGATCAGGGCTAAATAAAGTATAATTCATACCAGAACTGCTGCAAAAAATTCCATCATCTGTCCAAGTCTCTCCCCAGCCCATAAACGTGTTACTTGAATAGTCCTGAATTTATTTTTAAAGACATGATATAATACAGAGCTCCCTCCCCCCATTTTGCCAGTGAGTGCCATAACTCGTCTGACCGGATAAAAGTGCGTGTGTGGGACGAGGACGATGACATCAAGTCTCGTGTGAAGCAGAGATTCAAGAGAGAGTCTGATGACTTCCTGGGCCAGACCATCATCGAGGTCCGGACGCTCAGCGGAGAGATGGACGTGTGGTATAACCTGGGTGAGTGTTTTGAGTGTGTGTGTGTGTGTGTGTGTGTGTGAGAGAGAGAGAGAGAGAGAGAGAGAGAGAGATTGATTTAAGAACAGAGGGAAGTTGTATTAAATGATGAACCCCCTCTCTTTCTTTCTCTCTCTCTCTTTTTCTTTTTCTTTCTTTCTCTCTCTCTCATCAAAGACAAGCGCACAGACAAATCGGCCGTGTCTGGTGCGATCCGAATGCATATCAGCGTGGAGATCAAAGGGGAAGAAACTGTGGCTCCGTACCATGTTCAATACACCTGTCTGCATGAGGTCAGACACACGCCCCAACACCACACCGTGTTCAGTACACACCTGTCTGCATGAGGTCAGACACACGTTCCAACACCACACCGTGTTCAGTACACACCTGTCTGCATGAGGTCAGACACACGTCCCAACACCACACCGTGTTCAGTACACACCTGTCTGCATGAGGTCAGACACACGTCCCAACACCACACCGTGTTCAGTACACACCTGTCTGCATGAGGTCAGACACACGTCCCAACACCACACCGTGTTCAGTACACACCGGTCTGCATGAGGTCAGACACACGTCCCAACACCACACCGTGTTCAGTACACACCTGTCTGCATGAGGTCAGACACACGTCCCAACACCACACCGTGTTCAGTACACACCTGTCTGCATGAGGTCAGACACACGTCCCAACACCACACCGTGTTCAGTACACACCTGTCTGCATGAGGTCAGACACACGTCCCAACACCGCACCGTGTTCAGTACACACCGGTCTGCATGAGGTCAGACACACGTCCCAACACCACACCGTGTTCAGTACACACCTGTCTGCATGAGGTCAGACACACGTCCCAACACCACACCGTGTTCAGTACACCTGTCTGCATGAGGTCAGACACACACCCCAACACCACACCGTGTTCAATACACCTGTCTGCATGAGGTCAGACACACACCCCAACACCACACCGTGTTCAGTACACACCTGTCTGCATGAGGTCAGACACACACCCCAACACCACACCGTGTTCAGTACACACCTGTCTGCATGAGGTCAGACACACGTCCCAACACCACACCGTGTTCAGTACACACCTGTCTGCATGAGGTCAGACACACGTCCCAACACCACACCGTGTTCAGTACACCTGTCTGCATGAGGTCAGACACACACCCCAACACCACACCGTGTTCAATACACCTGTCTGCATGAGGTCAGACACACGTCCCAACACCACACCGTGTTCAATACACCTGTCTGCATGAGGTCAGACACACACCCCAACACCACACCGTGTTCAGTACACACCTGTCTGCATGAGGTCAGACACACGTCCCAACACCACACCGTGTTCAGTACACCTGTCTGCATGAGGTCAGACACACGTCCCAACACCACACCGTGTTCAGTACACACCTGTCTGCATGAGGTCAGACACACATCCCAACACCACACCGTGTTCAGTACACACCTGTCTGCATGAGGTCAGACACACATCCCAACACCACACCGTGTTCAGTACACACCTGTCTGCATGAGGTCAGACACACGTCCCAACACCACACCGTGTTCAGTACACACCGGTCTGCATGAGGTCAGACACACGTCCCAACACCACACCGTGTTCAGTACACACCTGTCTGCATGAGGTCAGACACACATCCCAACACCACACCGTGTTCAGTACACACCTGTCTGCATGAGGTCAGACACACGTCCCAACACCACACCGTGTTCAGTACACCTGTCTGCATGAGGTCAGACACACACCCCAACACCACACCGTGTTCAGTACACACCTGTCTGCATGAGGTCAGACACACACCCCAACACCACACCGTGTTCAGTACACACCTGTCTGCATGAGGTCAGACACACGTCCCAACACCACACTGTGTTCAGTACACACCTGTCTGCATGAGGTCAGACACACGTCCCAACACCACACCGTGTTCAGTACACACCTGTCTGCATGAGGTCAGACACACGTCCCAACACCACACCGTGTTCAGTACACACCTGTCTGCATGAGGTCAGACACACGTCCCAACACCACACCGTGTTTAGTACACACCTGTCTGCATGAGGTCAGACACACACCCCAACACCACACCGTGTTCAGTACACACCTGTCTGCATGAGGTCAGACACACGTCCCAACACCACACCGTGTTCAGTACATCTATCTACATGAGGTCAGACACACGTCCCAACACCACACCGTGTTCAGTACATCTATCTACATGAGGTCAGACACACATCCCAACACCACACCACGTTCAGTCTGTTTTCTAACACAGACCTAATGCCACTGTGATTTTTTATCCTTGCATCCATCATAGCTGTCACGAAATAGAAAAACGGTGACTGTGAATATCTCTGTAATCAAAAACTAAACACCTCAGCACAGCCTGGCTGTATTAACCAATCAGGACGCTCCCTGTCAGCCAAGTATTTTGTGTGGCTGCCCATGTCTATAGAGGGGCGATGAAGAAAGTTTTGGTTAGACCGTGAGGGACTTGGGGGTCGATTCCTTCAGTGACAAAGTCTGGCTAAAAGTTCTCCAGCGTCTCACTGGCTGTGGTCGTGTTGGTAGCACCTGTTCCACTACACCACTGAGGAGCAGAACGGCGGAGTGGTGAAGATCCCGGACGCCAAGGGAGACGACGCCTGGAAGGTGTACTTCGAGGAGACACCGCAGGAGATCGTGGACGAGTTCGCCATGAGATACGGAGTGGAGTCCATCTATCAGGCCATGACGTACGTGAATGAACGAACGCTCCTTCAAGGATGTTTTTATAATCAGTCCACTTGCCCCTTGTCACTTGTATACATATAACACATTTTCTCATAACAAATATATGGAATATGGATGATGAGATATAATGATGGGTTTTTGTACCAAAACCATCTCAGTGAACTCAATTACTGGTATATGATGTGTATGAACACATTTGCCAGGTCTTGTTTGGTCACTAAATTGTTGTGAGATGCTTTTTGCAACATAAAGCATTTTTAAATGACCAAAGAGCTGTGATATAGAAATTGGCACTCAAGCTTTGGAGAGGATTCCCTCAGGAGGTCACCGAGCTTCATAAAACTCACAGAGGAGCTCAGGTATCATGTAATTGGCCAAGTAGTGTAAGAACATTGACACAATACAGTCCAGGCGGCTGTCCTATTACTCCGCCCCCTTTTTTCTGATGGGACATTATGACATGAGCTCACATTACAGTAAATAGAACTCAGGTGTTAAACTGATTGATAGGTTGGTAATATTGTGTTTAAATCAGGGCTGCGTGATTTTGTTGCCTTTCCAAAGAGTCTTCATGCTGTGTGTTATCACTTGCATACCGACTGCAGGCACTTTGCGTGTCTGTCGTCCAAGTACATGTGTCCCGGCGTGCCGGCGGTCATGAGCACCCTGCTGGCCAACATCAACGCCTACTACGCCCACACCACCCAGTCCTCCAACAATGTGTCGGCCTCAGACCGATTCGCCGCCTCCAACTTTGGGGTTTGTTCACCTTAGACCGTTATCTCATCAAGTAAACTTTGACCTGACTTGGCCAAATGCCTCGCCGTCCATCAGACGTGTTTGTGTGCTGGTGTGTGTCTCTGTCGTGTTTGTGTGCTGGTGTGTGTCTTTGACGTGTTTGTGTGCTGGTGTGTGTCTGACGTGTTGTATGTTGGTGTGTGTCTTTGACCTGTTTGTGTGCTGGTGTGTGTCTTTGACCTGTTTGTGTGCTGGTGTGTGTTTTTGACGTGTTTGTGTGCTGGTGTGTGTCTTTGATGTGTTTGTGTGCTGGTGTGTGTCTTTGACGTGTTTGTGTGCTGGTGTGTGTCTGACGTGTTGTATGCTGGTGTGTGTCTGATGTGTTGTATGTTGGTGTGTGTCTTTGACGTGTTTATCTGCTGTGTTCTACAGAAAGATCGATTTGTAAAGTTACTGGACCAGTTACATAACTCCTTGAGGATCGACCTCTCCATGTACAGGGTACTGACACACTGCACACTCTCATTCTCAATCCACTCTATCACTCCTCACACCGCAAATGTAAATGTAGCACTTTGTGTGTGTGTGTGTGTGTGTGTGTGTGTGTTGCAGAATAATTTCCCTGCCAGTAGTCCTGAGAGACTGCAGGACCTGAAGTCAACTGTAGATCTTCTCACCAGCATCACCTTCTTCAGGATGAAGGTTTGTATTGCAAACTCACACACACACATGTAAACACACATGCACACACTCATGTGTTGGCTTTGTGTATTTGTGTTTATGCGTGATGCGACTGGTTTTTGTGTGTGTGTGTGTGTGTGTGTGTGTGTGTGTGTGTGTAGGTCCAGGAGCTGCAGAGTCCTCCTCGAGCGAGTCAGGTTGTTAAGGACTGTGTGAAGGCTTGTCTGAACTCCACCTATGAGTACATCTTCAACAACTGCCACGAACTCTACAGCCGAGAGTATCAGACTGACGCGGTTAGTTAGTGTGTGGTGTGTGCACTGTGTCTGGGGTGTGTGCCCTTTGTCTGGGGTGTGTGTATTGTATCTGGGTGTGTTCACTGTGTCTGGGTGTGTGTATTTTGTCTGGGTGTGTTCACTGTGTCTGGGTGTGGGTATTTTGTCTGGGTGTGTTCACTGTGTCTGGGTGTGTTCACTGTGTCTGGGTGTGTTCACTGTGTCTGGGTGTGCTTGTGTTAATGGGGGTGTATCGACCCGTTATATTCATTAAGGCTAATGCTGAGAGTTGCTGAGTGAAGTCTTTTTGAACCTGTGCATTATTGTGCAGTGATGAGACCTGATCTGAAAGGGCATTGCTTGGACTACATTTTCAAAACGTACGGCTATTAGTATAAATTATACTATAGTATATTAGTATAAATATTTTAAACAGTGAAGGCAAATTTCTAGTGAGAAGCTTGTCTGGAGAATGGTGTCTTATTTTGACTTATTATTATGACTTATTAATTCTGCAGAAACATCCATTCTAGGCCACCTAATGTATAAAGTTAAAATGAATTTATGTCAGAAATAGCCAATAGCAAATTAATTAGCATTTATTTCGACCATTCGACAGATATATACTGTATTACATTAATCCTAGGGCGTATGATTCAGTATCTACTCTGGATGTCCGTGAACTATATTAAAGTGATCAGAAGGTGTGCAGGGGCAGAGTGAACACAGAGTGAACACAGAGTGTGTGGCTGTGGAGAGGAAGACTCCGATACAGCGGAGGAGAGGAAGGCTCTGAGTGGCAGGAAGCGTGCCGGCCCGGTGGCTGTGTCGTCCGGACGGCTGAGTGTGTGCAGGTGTGATGTAGCTCTTGAGATTCGCTGTCACACACACACTCTCTCCCCTCTCATCTGCGGGGCAGAGAGGAGATTCCCGCCAGGTTCGTCGTTTCGGGTTGTCATGGTGATTTGGCCCCAGGCGGAGCTTCTGAACGCAGGAGCTGTGAGGTGGTGGAGAAAGGGAGCGTCTGAGAGGGGCTGTGTTAGGCTTTTACGTGGGAGGGAAAATGTTGATCAGAGGAGGTGCAACAGTTTCCTCTTCTCCGTCTCACCTGTCCTCTCTTCCACTCATCTCTTCTCGTCTTCCTCCTCTTTCTCTCTCTCTTTCTCTGTCTGCTCTCTTTCTTTTTCTGACATGGAATATCTCTCCTGACCTGTAACAGCTATGTGTGTGTGTGTGTGTGTGTGTGTGTGTGTGTGTTTCCAAATGTCCCCAGTCCAAGAGTGTCCCTCCAGAAGAGCAGGGTCCCAGTGTTAAGAACCTGGACTTCTGGTCCAAACTCATCACCCTCATTGTCTCCATTATAGAAGAGGACAAGAACTCCTACACGCTCTGCCTCAACCAGTGAGTATCATGGGAGCTGTAGTCACTGACCTTAAGCCTCTTGCATTCCTCCCAAGTGGACTTCTGCCTGCAACCAGGACTTTGCATTCAGTCCTTTATGAAAGGGTGCATAGACACTCCACTACCCATAAGTCCTCTCTGCACAGGTTTCCTCAGGAGCTGAACGTGGGGAGGATCAGTGCTGAGGTCATGTGGAACATGTTTGCTCAGGACATGAAGTACGCCATGGAGGGTATGCAGCGCCCCCTACAGCACAAGAGGAGAAGAGACAGGGCCACATTAATCAGGGAACTCGTTTTTCCACATCATGTTTTCTATTGTTTATTTATGTTATTTTTTAACAATTTGATGAAATGATGGCATAATATGAAAACACTCACATATCAATGGAACCATAATTTCATATTTCACTTACAGGTTGTGTATTAGTTGCACTAAAAAGCTAGAAGCCATATTTATCTTGTGAGTAACTGGTGCATTGCTTTTAGTAGACTGTGTGTGTGTGTGTGTGTGTGTGTGTGTGTGTGTGTGGCCTGCCACAGAGCATGAGAAGCACAGACTGTGTAAGAGCGCAGACTACATGAACCTGCATTTCAAAGTCAAGTGGCTCTACAATGAGTACTGCAAGGAGCTGACCTGCTTCACAGGGCGAGTGCCCGAGTACCCTACGTAAGTGCCCTCCCAGTGCCCGAGTACCCTACGTAAGTGCCCTCCCAGTGCCCGAGTACCCTACGTAATTGCCCTCCCAGTGCCCGGGTATCAAATGTAAGTGCCCTCACAGTGCCAGAGTACCCTACATAAGTGCCCTCACAGTGCCTGGGTACCCTACGTAAGTGCTCTCCAGTGCCAGAGTACCCTACATAAGTGCCTCACAGTGCCCAGGTACCCTACGTAAGTGCCCTCCCAGTGCCCGAGTACCCTACGTAAATGCCTTCCAGTGCCCGAGTACCCTACATAAGTGCCCTCACAGTGCCCGAGTACCCTATGTAAGTGTCGTCCAGTGCATGAGTACCTTACGTAAGGGTTGTCCAGTGCCTAAGTACCCTACGTAAGTGCCTCCCAGTGCCCGAGTACCATACATAAGTGCACTCACAGTGCCAGAGTACCCTACATAAGTGCCCTCACAGTGCCTGAGTACCCTACGTAAGTGCTCTCCAGTGCCCGAGTACCCTACATAAGTGCCTCACAGTGCCCGAGTACCCTACGTAAGTGCCTCCCAGTGCCCGAGTACCATACATAAGTGCCCTCACAGTGCCACAGTACCCTACGTAAGTGCCTCCCAGTGCCCAAGTACCCTATGTAAGTGCCCTCCCAGTGCCTGAGTACCCTACGTAAGTGCCCTCCCAGTGCCAGAGTACCCTACGTAATTGCCCTCCCAGTGCCCGAATATCAAATGTAAGTGTCTCCCAGTGCCCAAATACCTTACGTAAGTGCCCCAGTGCCCGAGTACCCTACGTAAGTGCCCTCCCATTGCCCGAGAACCCTACATAAGTGCCTCCCAGTGCCCGAGTACCCTATGTAAGTGCCCTTCCAGTGCCCAAGTACCCTACATAAGTGTTGTCCAGTGCCCGAGTACCCTACATAAGTGTTGTCCAGTGCCAGAGTACCCTACGTAAGTGCCCTTCAAGTGCCCAAGTACCCTACGTAAGTGTTGTCCAGTGCCCGAGTACCCTACGTAAGTCCCTCTCAGTGCCCGAGTACCCTACGTAAGTGCCCTTCCAGTGCCCGAGTACCCTACATAAGTGCCTCCCAGTGCCCGAGTACCCTACATAAGTGTTGTCCAGTGCCAGAGTACCCTATGTAAGTGCCCTTCCAGTGCCCGAGTACCCTACGTAAGTGTTGTCCATTGCCCGAGTACCTTACGTAAGTCCCTCTCAGTGCCCGAGTACCCTACGTAAGTGCCCTTCCAGTGCTCGAGTACCCTACGTAAGTGTTGTCCAGTGCCCAAGTACCCTACGTAAGTGACTCCCAGTGCCCGGGTACCCTATGTAAGTGCCCTCCCAGTGCCAGAGTACCCTACATAAGTGCTTCCCAGTGCCCAAGTACCTTACGTAAGTGCCCTTCCAGTGCCCTTCCAGTGCCCAAGTACCCTATGTAAGTGCCCTCCAGTAGAGGTCTGCACTCCTGTGGTAGCCCCGCATGTCCCGCAGGACCCGTCAGAATATCTTGCGGCGCGAGACAGAATTTAATTGTTATTGGCGGGAGTGGGAGTTTAATTAGTCCAGCCGATGCGGGAGCGGGACCACATAAACATGTAGAAAATCCCGCAAATTAATAAATAGTCTAGAAAATTATAATAATAACAATGCAATGATTTCCATGCATAAGGAACAGGATGAAAACAACTAATCATCCAGTAAGTAAGCAATAAACGAATTCAAAATATTGGCTAAGCAACTGATCACGTGAACATGAAGTGTGCGTCATTTTGTCATTTTGATACCAAAATGGCAGAGACTGTAGACGGTCAACCAGTTTCAGCTGTGGAAAATTCAATTAAAACGGGCGAATACACCACAATTAAGCCAATTACAGGAAAGTCTGATGTATGGAAGTCATATTCCATTGTAATTAATGGAGATGGAAATCGTCTACCATTTGCTTATTGTGACAGATGTCAGAAAGTGTTGGTGTACGTCACCTGACAGCATGTGTTTGGACTGTGGTAAGAAATGGGACAGCACAATCCATCACTATATTGCTTTTTTAATAAATACATAAGAAAATTTCAAGTACTAAATTAAATTAATTCAATTCATATTAGGATTGCGGGTGGGGGCGACAGAAATGTGTATGTGGCGGGCGGGTGCAGGATTAAAACAAGTGATTGTTTGGTGGGAGTTTTTTAATACATTTATTTATAGGATTTTCACATTTATATAATTTCCAGCATTATGGACATTACCAATGGTATTGCATCCATCCATCCATTATCTGAACCGCTTAATTCCGCTAGTCGGGGTCACGGGGGGGGCTGGAGCCAATCCCAGCATCTCCGGGCGAAGGCAGGGTACACCACGGGCAGGTCACCAGTCCACCACATGGCCAACACACACGCACGCACGCACGCACTCACACCTACGGGCAATTTTTTAGAGGGATCATTCAACCTAACACGCATGTCTTTGGACTGTGGGAGGAAACCGGAGTACCCAGAGGAAACCCACGCAGGCACAGGGAGAACATGCAAACTCCACACAGAGCAGCCCAGACCGAGAATCGAACCCAGACCGCCTTGCTGTGAGGCGACAGTGCTAACAACCACACCACCGTGCTGCCAATGGTATTGCAATTAAGTGTAAAAAAGAACCAATCAAACAAAAAATAAATAAATAAAATAAATAAAATTATATATATATATACAAACATACATATCTAAATATGGGAGCGGGATAAAAAAATATGCAGTCCCACGCAGACCTCTACCCTCCAGTTCCCAAGTACCCTACGTAAGTGCCCTCCCAGTGCCTGAGTACCCTACATAAGTGCTCTCCAGTGCCCGAGTACCGTACATAAGTGCCCTCACAGTGCCTGAGTACCCTACGTAAGTGCTCTCCAGTGCCCGAGTGCCCTACATAAGTGCCTCACAGTGCCCGAGTACCCTACGTAAGTGCCGTCCAGTGCCTGAGTACCCTACGTAAGTGTTGTCCAGTGCCTGAGTACCCTACGTAAGTGCCTCCCAGTGCCCGAGTACCGTACATAAGTGCCCTCTCAGTGCCCGAGTACCCTATGTAAGGGCCCTTCCAGTGCCCGAATACCCTACATAAGTGTTGTCCAGTGCCAGAGTACCATATGTAAGTGCCCTTCTAGTGCCCGGGTACCCTATGTAAGTGCCCTTCCAGTGCCAGAGTACCCTACATAACTGCCCTCACAGTGCCTCAGTACCCTACGTAAGTGCCTTCCAGTGCCCGAGTACCCTACATAAGTGCTTCCCAGTGCCCAAGTACCTTACGTAAGTGCCCTTCCAGTGCCTGAGTACCCTACTCCTCAGGATCGAGAATAGTCACTTATGGTAGCGTTAAGTACTGTTCATACTCCCTATTTAGACAAAGCTTGTACATAAGTACAGCAAGACTGTTTAAAGGTGCAATAAGTCACTATTAGAGTGAATGTTCTGTCAGTTAAGAAAGTCATTATACTGACACCTATTGGCCAGTCCTACCTAATGGCCTCTCCTACCAAGCACAAACTGGTTGATTTAAGAACTACAAAGGTATTTGATCAATAACCAGTTTAATAATTATTGCTTGCTGATTCTTTTGTGGTAAAATGAACTATTACTCCTTTAAGGTGTACTACTCTCAGTTAACGCTTACATCTGCTTGAGTTTTAACACTCCTTTGCGTCTGATAGGTGGTTTGAGCCGTTCGTCATCCTGTGGCTGGATGAGAATGAGGAAGTGTCGAAGGACTTCCTGAATGGTGCCCTGGTGAGGGACGCAAAGGACGGGGTAAATATCACAGCCTCTGATTGGCTGACCAATCACCAATCACATTGCATACTAAAATTTGTATAAAATCACCACTGTAATGTTTTATAGTTCTCTGATGTTCTCTGTATTACTAAAGAATGTTGCAGTGTGTTTTAGTAATGTCACAGTTTGCAGGTCATTGTTTATTGATCTGAGTTGGCCTGTGATGGACTAAAGTCTCTTGTTCTAGGGTCCTGTAATGAATCATACCTCCTCATGTCAACTCATCTACTGTCTTACACCAACTCACTGTCTCTCTCCTTCCCTTTTCTCTCTACCTGTCCCTCTCCACCTGTCTCTCTCTCTCTACCTGTCTATCTCTCTACCTCTCTCTCCACCTGTCTCTCTCTCTCTCTACCTGTCTATCTCTCTACCTCTCTCTCCACCTGTCTCTCTCTCTCTCTACCTGTCTATCTCTCTACCTTTCTCAACCTGTCTCTCTCTCACTCTCTCTCTTTCTCTCTCTCTCTCTCTCTACCTGTATCTCTCTGTTTTACCCGCTTCTTTCCACAGTTCCAGCAGACGTCCGAGCACGCTCTGTTCTCCTGCTCCGTGGTTGATGTTTTCTCTCAGCTAAATCAGAGCTTTGAAATTATTCGCAAGCTGGAGTGTCCGGACCCTCAGATTGTTGGCAACTACATGAAGAGATTTGCCAAGGTTCCATAGCATTGCTGTTTCCATAGCACCTACTGTTTCCATAGCACTTACTGTTCCCATGGCACTGCTGTTCCCATAGCACTGCTGTTCCCATAGCACTTCTGTTCCCATGGCACTGCTGTTCCCATGGCACTGCTGTTCCCATGGCACTGCTGTTCCCATGGCACCTACTGTTCCCATAGCACTGCTGTTCCCATGGCACCTACTGTTCCCATGGCACTGCTGTTCCCATGGCACCTACTGTTCCCATAGCACTGCTGTTCCCATGGCACCTACCATTACCAAGCCACTGCCGTTCCCATAGCACTGAAGTTACCATGGTACCTGCTTTTGCAGTTCCCATAGCACGTACGTGCATTTAGGTGATGTATTGTGGTATATTGACAAGGCATTTGTGTGAATTAATTTCTCTGAATCTTATGAGTATCTGTGCCTCTCTCTGCTTAGACCATTGGGACTGTACTCCTGTCATATGCTGACATCATTATCAAGGATTTCCCCACTCACTGTAATAAGGAGAAAGTGGTATGTGGTCTCTGTATTCCAATCCCTGAACCTTAAATACTTTAGGTGTTTGTAAATGTGTGTGTGTGTGTGTGTGTGTGTGAGAGAGAGAGAGAGAGAGAGAGAGAGAAGTTCTTAGGCTATTTTCACTTTGCAGTTGGTATCTGTGTGTCTAATTGAATGGAGATTAGACTATTTAGCGAAATGCAGTCTACTGGGACTGTGGGTAAATGTCCTCAGCAGACACACACACACACACACACACACACACACACACACACACACACACACACACACACATTTTTACACTCACATATAAGTGATTCTCTTTATGCTTTAGCAGTGTGGTTCAAAGTAGTTCATAAACATTTCAGTACAGCACTAGTGCATGAGGGACATCTGTAGTTCACTAGGGGCATCTGTAGTGCACTGGGGACATCTGTAGTATACTAGGGGCATCTGTAGTGCACTAGGGCCATCTGTAGTGCACTAGGTGCATCTGTAGTGCACTAGGGGCAGCTCAACTCCATTTGAGCACATTGGCATCTACGTGTGCATGTGCACATATGGATTTGGCTTTAATTTGAACTGTAATCCTGTTTTTCAGCCTTGCATCATCATTAACAACATCCAGCAGCTGAGGGTCCAGCTGGAGAAGATGTTTGAGGCCATGGGAGGCAAAGACGTACGTGTCCAGTATACGAGGACGTTTCATGTATCTGAAGGTTAATGTACATGTCTCCAGG